>NW_015556097.1:334727-355759 GCF_001515605.1 Sinocyclocheilus anshuiensis | reverse complement strand
TATCTGGGAAAAAAAAAAAAAAAAGAACATTATTTGAAAATGATTTTCCTTGAAACTAACTAGTAACATATCTGCCCTTGCCATTAGCCCTTGACAGGCTCAGACTACAGACTATGGTGGGCTATTTGAAACAGCAATACCAGGAAAGGTTACTCACTTTAATGCAAACACGTAACATTTAGGATGCTTTTGATATCAAGTTTTGCTGGTTAGATTTGTCCTTGACAGGGTACTGTTATGGTGCGACAGGAACGAGAGACGTGCGGACCCATTTGCAAAGCTTTATTTCAAAGACGTGGTCAAAACAGGCGAGGGTCAGACAATGGCCCTCAGTTATATAGTGGGCAAGACACAAGAGTAGTCCAGTGAACGGGCGAGGTCGATCTCCGGCGAAACAATGTCCAAACTGGGTAATCCACAGGGTTAATCCGAAACACAGGCTTTGGTCCAGGCGAGGGGTAATCAGTATCCGAACAGGGCGAGATGAGAGCGGTAATCCAGGATACACAGGCAAGAATCAGAACACGAGAAAACAGGCAAGGCAAGACTATGACTAGACTATGGAAACTAGAACTATAAACTTTGACAGGGAACTGGCTCCGTAATGTAGCTATCACTAGGTGAGCAATATACGCTAAAGTTTGAGAAGTTTGAGAAGGATCTGAGTGGGTGTAATATAGTGTGTGTGATTGGTTACAGCTGTGTGCAATCAGTGCAATGGATGATGGGAAATGTAGTCCAGAGTGACATGCAACAGTCTGTGTAATGTGAAAATCAATATAATGGGAGGGCGACCTCTGGTGGTAAGTAGATGGAAGTCCATGGACAGGATTCGTGACAGGTACAAGATGACCTACAATATAAAACATGACATTTCAGAAATTGTTTTGTTCAAAAGAAATAATAGTAAATTAAATACTAGGAAATGAATATAAAATAAGAAATATACAAAGACAGTTTACTACAGAAAACTACAGTTCAGTTCAATTAACAACAGCAAAATAAAATGCTCCAAGAACTGGTAACTTAAACAAGGTTCGTACAGACACTGCAAAATGAAATTCCAGGACTTTCAAGGACTTTTCAAGCACTACTCTTTCGGTTTTCAAGGACTAAAATCAGATCTCACTTATCACTTATCAAAAAATATTGTTATTGTCTTTCAAATTCTAATATATAAACTAATAAAACATATGGTACAAATAAAAGAATTCAATGACTGTGGCAACTTTAACATTTGAAAGGATACTATGGCAAAGTTATTGCTTTCATTATTCAAACTGATTTTTTTTTCACGAGTATATGATTGACCTGAAGAATGAAAGCTAGGCTATATCATACACTTGGAAAATTATGAGCTATATCACCGCTTATCGACACTAGGGGTGTGACAATAAACTTAGCTCACGAGATGAGACAAAATGCATATACTTATATTGGCTCAAATAAAGTATCAAGTATAAAGTAACTGTTAAATAAATAATGTAATATGCCTATATTATAACAAATACCTGCAGAGGGCGCCAACGGCCTGGTGATGTTTCATGTGATTCAACGAAGTTTAAATCCATTTAATTGCAATATTTGGCCATATGCAAAGTGAGAAACTTTTATTTTAATAAAATAAATCGCATATTTAGAAATATGTTGATGTATTCTGTGTTGGCATAGGTTTATAAATGACTTAAGTTACAAATTAAGTGAGAAAACACACAGTTTTCCCAGATGAACGTTAAGCAGCCCAAACTCAACGCATATGCAGAGGAAGAGTTTAGCCCCTTTCACACATACAGTCTTCACTGGTAAATTGCCATTAAGAGATCATGTGTGAACGGGACTAGGGCTGCAAGATAAATCGCATGCGATATTTAACGCGCAATATGCAAAGTGAGAAACTTTTATTTTGAAATCGCAATCTACAATAAATCGCATATTTAGAAATATGTTGATGTATTCTGTGTTGGCATAGGTTTATAAATGACTTAAGTTACAAATTAAGTGAGATAACACACAGTTTTCCCAGATGAACGTTAAGCAATCCAAACTCACCGCATATGCAGAGGAAGAGTTAAGCCCCTTTCACACATACATTCTTCACTGGTAAATTGCCGTTAAGAGATCATGTGTGAACAGGACCTTTTCAAAACTACAGGTAAATTTGTTCTGCCAATCATATCGTTCTTATGGCGATGATGTGATTACTCTGAGCTGTTTACAAAGCTCTGTTAATTATATAGAAAATAGCTTTTCTATATAAATATGGCTCTAGATGGAAATCTTTGACCATTGCGCCTCGCAGCTTTTTCAGAACGTGTCGCGCTCATCAGCTGCGACTCTGCATTTGGATACTATTATGCGCGTCTCATGTTTATAGGACCAAAAATGTCTGATTGGCTAGTAATGTTAGTTTGGTTGAGAGTGAAAGCTGTGTTCCTCTCATACATTGGTAGGCGAACTCATTAACTCGTGATATCAACAATTTTTTTTAATGTAGGAGGACTATCTTATTTTCACGCAGCTAAACGCCACACGCCGGAGATCCGGTACGGTGCCGGAGAACTTTAAGCCCTGTTAAATGTCGAGGGAAAAACACCAGTGTGAAGGGATGTGTTAACGATGTGAGTGAGTGCAGGTACATCTGCAGGAGAAATGGCTTGAAGGAAATGAGATGGAATAGGATCAAGTGGACAAGTAGTAGGATGATTGGAAAGGATGAGTTTAGAGACTTCTGCCTCAGAGAATGGAGAGAAGGATGTGAACGAGTGTATGTTTGCTGGTAAGATGTGTTTGACAGTTTGTGGTGTGGCAAATTGTGCACTGAGGTTTGTAATTTTATTAATGAAGAAAGTGGCAAAGTCGTCAGCTGTTAGAGTTGATGAAGGAGGGGAAGGAGGAGGACAAAGGAGGGAGGAAAATGTTTTAAAGAGCATGCAAGAGTTAGGCGAATTGTTAATTTTGTTGTGATAGTATGTCCTTTTAGCAGTGGAGACATTAGCAGAGAATGAAGAAAGGAGTGATTGATATACATTAATGTCAGTAGGATTTTGTGATTTGTGCCACACCCTTTCAGCAGCCCTGAGCTTAGAACGATGCTCACGGAGAACATCAGATAGCCAAGGGTCAGAAGAGGTGGTTCGGCCTGGCCTGGAAGACAAAGGGGCAGACAGTGTCATAACAAGACGTAAGAGTGGAGCAGAAAGTATCAGTAGCACGGTTAACATCAAGAGATGATAACTGTTTAGGGGAAGGAAGCGAAGATGAAACCATAGCAGATAGCCGGGAGGGTGAGAGAGAGCGTACGTTATGTCGAAAAGTGACATGTGTAGGGGTATGTGTTGTGTCAGGAACCATATTGAGGTTAAGAGTGAGGAGGAAGTGATCCGAGGTGTGCAGTGGAGTAACGACCACATGATCAGTGGAGCAGTGTCATGTGTAAATAAGGTCCAGTTGGTTGCCTGATTTGTGAGTAGCCATAGTTAACACTCGCTTGAGATCAAAAGAAGCAAGCAGAGTGTGGAAGTATCTAGGTGGATGTTGAAGTCTCCAAGCATAACTAGGGGAGTACCATCCTCAGGAAAGGCTGAGAGCAGCACAACTAATTCAGGCCATGAGGTTTAGTCTTGAATGACTTGTAATAGATGTAATGAAATCTGCTTTGTTTAAAGCAGACTGGCAATTCCATAGACCAATAGAAAAAGAAAGTAGTGTATTAGGAGACATAGGCAAATTGCGCAGGTTGTTAGGATTGCGCTGCCTACAGTGTGTGATGCATGGTTTGCGAGTGGTAGTGATAGTAGGGATCTGGAAACACATAGTAAGAATTGGTTATAAAAACTGAAAACAGAAGGGAAACAAGTAGTAGGAAACAGAATGATTCAAAAGTGATACTTATGTCCCTGCTCTGTGGAGTCGAACGGTAGAGTCGATGGTCTTTAAACTCTTCGGTCTTCACACGAGGGCTGCCGCGACCGCTGCCACGGTATACTAAGCTTTTTATATTCGTCTAACAAAACCCAAATTGAATTCAGCTGGACACACTTTCCTGTTTATCACAACAAATGGCCAAGCAAAGAGCACGACACTGACAAGGTACGCGATACAGTACGAGACCAAACGCGATTTCAGCACGTCTCCACACAGTAAACAAAACAATCGTTTCCTTGCAACGACAACTGCGCTAAACACTGAGACAAGAAATAAATACACTTACGAGCTGCTTTTAACTTCTGCTGATTGACTGCTTCTCTCAAATAGTATTTCTTTACACTGTTTTGCTGGCGCTTGAACACACTTTCCTGTTTATCACAACAAATGGCCAAGCAAAGCGCACGACACTGACAAGGTGTGCGATACAGTACGAGACCAAACGTGATTTCTGATAAGAAAATGATATGTATTTCAAATTCCATTTTTACAGACCAATTTGGAGTAGACATCACAGTTAGGTCACTTACAGCTGCGTGTTCATTGTGGTGGCAGAAAAACACTGGTAACAAGTGGAGGGAAATTGGTCAAATTTATGGAATAAGAAAAAAAATGATTTTTGTGCCTTTGGATGTCAGAATCGGAATGCAAATCATTTTTATAGAATACTGTCGTCAAAGACGCCATTTGAAGCTAAACGCAGACGTTTAAACGGACAGACTGGATGAAAACTGCTTAGATTACTCTACTTTTAAAGCATACATTTGATTTAAACAATAGGTCTTAAACAATAGGTTCATTGGGGACATATTGTATTAGCCCTACAGTTACAGCACAAAATACTATTTAAACATTACATTTTACATAACATTTACCTATTTTATCTCACAATTCTGACATTTTTTCTTGCATATGCAAGTTTATATCTCCTATTTCGGACTTTATGACTCGATTTAACTCAACGATAGCGAGTTTGTCAATTCTGAGGAAAATAAAGCCAGAAGTCAGGGATATAAAGTCATGATTCTGAGCACAGGGGAAAAGAGAGAATGACAAGCTGTTTTTCCTTATCAGAATTGTGAGATTAAAGTCAGAATTTTGAAATATAAACTCAAGTTTACCTTTTTTATTCTTTTATTCCATGGCTCCCATAGACTGCTATGTGAAAACTGTCATTTTCTGCCACCACATAGGCCCTGCCCACAAAAAATCCTCACCACTGTTTGCAAACACCGAACTGGTCTACAGCAGTGGTTCTCATATTCAAACACACTTTTTTACAGCTTGATTTGTTTTATGTCAGTGTATGTAGTCTTGGGGCCATCTGGTTGAGAATCATTGATCTAGACTTTTCAGATAGTCAGTCATTAAATTATATTTATATGTTCTGTGTGTGATTTATCTTGAAGTATTAAAAGTGTTGGCTTAATAGCTTTAGAGCCAGGCCTAATGAAATTGTGTGTGTGTGTAGATGGGTATTGATTTGAGTAGCTAACCCGATCAGTGTCTTGCGTTGTCTCTGTTTCTCTCCGAGTGAAGATCATTCATGTGTGTTTGATGGTCAGGGCTTCTGTATATCTCTCTGAAGCTGCGCTCAAGCTGCTGACTTCAGCAAATAATGCATATGAATATGCTTCATGGAGTTCAGATGACCATCGCCGTGATTTATTTCATTTTTACTGAAGGAGAAGAGCGAGTAGCATCAGTGATTTCTTTCAGTGCTGAGCAAGAGCAAGAGATGGAGCAAAGTCACTGTTTTATTGTTTAGTTGAGATGTCCTCTTTCTCAAGAACATATCCAGGTTATATTTCACCCCAAAATCAAAATATTTAAATTTCCTGTTTTGCTTTTGACATTGACAATTAAAGAGGTTCACCCCAAAATAAAAAAAATCAGTCATTTACTAGTTTCTGTTTTCCTGCAGAGCACAAAATAACATTTTCTGTACCATGATATGTAATAATGACCAAAAACATAAATAGAACCATTAAAAACTTGTGCATTACATTCTGAAGTTGTATGAAAGCTTTGTGTGACAATCTGACTGAAATTTGATTTATCCGTTGAAAATCAGTGAACTGTTAACATGAGAAGTCATCAAGTCAGTAAATTGGAAAACTGCTTTGTGAACAAATTTAGTCTGATTTTTTAACCAGAATTCAGCTCTAGGGATGTCACGATAAAAAAATAGCAATAATACATAAACATTAACTCTTTTATTTAAAATTACAAAAACACAACATTAGTGGCACTTGGCCTTCAAATAACGCAAATAACGCAAGCAAAACTCAGGTTTTGAGCCACAGCTCACTGGAGAGAAAGATTACCAGTGAATAACAACATCAGTTTTTGGTCTGTTAGTCACAAATGCATGCAAATGAGCAAAATGTGCTGGTCCTCTACAGTTACTGCTGCTTAATATCTCTCTATCTCTCTCTCTCAGGGGGTGAAGCCTGCCAGTTATAATAAAGTGATGGATCCTGAGGTCAAAGAGATCATTGGCGAGTGTATTTGTCAGAATAAAGAGGAGCGGTGAGTATCGAGAGCCCAGAATAGTACAGACAGAGCTGATCTGCACTAGCTCACCCTCATGAGTACAGTCTCCACATGATGCATGAAAATACACTGCACACACACACCGAAGTGTTTCAAATGTTTATACTGATGCTTTCTGTTATCGAGTGCATTGCATTCAAAATCCATCTTGATGGCAGTGCATTATGGGTTTGTAGGCATACATGCGATTCTGCTTTAGAGTTTGGCCAGAGCAGGTATGGTTTTTTGTTGTTGGTAAATAATGAATTCGAACAAATAATAGAAAAAGTATTTGTTAGACACAGTAACTCCTTGTTTTTGCTGGATCACAGGTGATCTGGGTGACAGCACAGTGTTCTAGATAAACAACTAAAAGCCCAGTGCAATAGTAGTGAGTGTATGAAGTGATGGAGACAAAGTCGCAAAAAGTGGTGGGAACTGTTGCCAAAAAACAATGTCTGTCCACTAAAGAACTTCATGTTAGGTACCATTTGTTTTAATGAAATAGTATAATTTTGTCTATAATTAATATCATAAAATAATTTTGTCAATTATACAAGGCATATGCTATACTGTATGTTAACTATGGAAGGAACAGAATAACATTTTGAAATGGGATTTTCATGTAGTTCAGACAAATTTCCAGATTAATTCCCACGCACAGTTGGTTTTATCTGAATGCAGACACGAATAATTTTGCCATTGATCATGACTTTGCTACATTATAGCGTTGACTGCATTCATCAAATTCAGCTGTTCAACCCTGTTACCAAACTTATTGTAAGAAAAAAGAAACACTTATTTTATGGGATAAAAAGTTTGTCTGTAAATACAGAAGATTTATTCCCAAAGTAGCTCGTCGCAGCTGAGTGACTGGTTAACTCATTCTGCTTGTAATCTGTGCATTTATCTTTCAAATGTGATCATTTCATGTTTACTTCTGGAAAATAAATCACACAAGTGTTGGAAAGGGTTTTAAATGATTTAAATCATAATCGCACATATCCCAAATGCTGTTAATAGGGTTTCAAATTGCAAACAGAAGCTAAATACACTCATATAAAGCGCAGTAGTTTGACTGAGGCTGTTGTTCAGAATTTCCTGAAGGCATATCACCATTTGTGACCTGTGCTGGCAAAATGAGTCACAATGAGCAAATAAAAAAAAAATGTTCAGAAGACCTTCAAAATAATGTATGATTTGTCGGAATCGGACGAAAAATGACTGAGCTCCACCCGTTTGAATTCGATAGAGTCAGCAAACTCAATTCTGAGAAAAATCAAGTTTTCTGAAGGTTCCAAAGTGAATCAGCGAGCAATATTGCATCTTTTCCTCCACTTCCTTTCTTAAAAATACTATATTAATAATCACAATATAGCTATTTTTATTTTATCTTTGTTATTATAAATAAGAACCGATGCAAAAAAAGCAGAAGAACAAATATAAGAAAGAAACAAATAATGCATTACCTTTTCCATTTTACATCTAAACAAGCATTCAAGAAAAACAAATAATCAAATGTAAAATCCCCTTAGTGTGTTCATTACAAATAAATTGACTATTAAAACTACAAAAGCAGTGTCAACTGCAGCGAGTGATTCTTTTATGGTTAGATTAACATTAATGAGACAGATGGCCTATATAGTAAGTCCTACTGTAAAGCACATATCTAACATAATGTTACACATCAGACGTTTTTCCCCAGCAGTTCCCCAAACATTCGCTTAAGACATAACTGATTATGTTTGCGTGAAAACTTAAATACTGTAATAATCCTATGTATGTGTATATTTATCGGGATTGCGTGCTGAAGCAAGCAGAGAAAAGGTAGTCCTCTTAGAAAACGTACAATTAAAGATATTTTTAGATGTTTAATTACTATTTGAAACATTGGGATCGCTAGACGAGGGTTTAATGAACTAACTTTTGTGAAAACAGAATTTGACTGAAATCAATATTTTTCACCTTTTTTTTTGCCTGTAGCTCAAAATTAGACTGTGCATTCCCACTCGTTTTGGCAGCACAGCTCACAATTGCTGAAGAAGAAAACCGTTTATTTGAACGTTGTGCCCTCTTGCGTCCAGTAACCGCTCCGCCGATGCTCTTCCCACAGTTACTCCATCAAGGACCTGCTGAATCACGCGTTCTTCGCGGAGGACACCGGCGTGAGGGTGGAGCTGGCGGAGGAGGACGACGGCTTGAAGACGTGCATCGCGCTGAAGCTGTGGGTGGAGGATCCCCGCAAGCTGAAGGGCAAGTACAGGGATGGAGGAGCCATCGAGTTCAGCTTCGACCTGGAGAAGGAGGTCCCTGAAGCCGTGGCGCAGGAGATGGTGCGTGATCGAGCGGTCTAATGCACACCAAGCAGTGCCTGCTAAAAGACCAAAGAGAAATAATTAGCCTTTTTCACAAAAATCTGAAATTACGTCAGCACAGGGTAAAGTTAGTTACAGGTCTGCGCCTATTATATTAGTATGCCCTTTTCTCAAATAATGCTTCTTACCTTTTCTGTTTTGTTTGTTTTCCAAGTTGTTGTTATATAATCTACAAAGAAATAACATTTGACTTGTTTGTAACTTATATGGCCACTCTGACCGCTGACTCCTGAGATAATACGCTCAACATAGCACCGGATGGTTTCTATTCTCCACTCAGTCATTTCCCTCGAATCACCACATCATTTAAATTACTTAAAAATGACAACATTTATGTCCAGATGCCCATTTTTCCAAGAATACATGAAACAATTCTAACCAAATCCAATTAAAGCATATTAAACTCAACACAACAACGCAATCCGATTCAAGAAATGTGATCCGACATGTAGCTCATGTGTGGACAACAGTGGTTATAACAGGTTCACATGTCAGGATTTAGAGCCAGAACTGTTCATTTTAAAAATAACCTTTTAAATGAAGTAAACGAGATTTAACTGTGGTATGTGAACACCACAAAAACAAGTCTGATGTTGTCTTCCTGTTTCACTGGTATCTTATCTATGAAGACTGATCTAGAGATATTTCCCGTCTCTGTTGTGAAACACAGCTGAAAGCTCTATAATGGAATAATCTTCTGTCCAACATTGAATTATTCTGTTAGAGAGGTGGATTCCATTAACAATCATAACCTCTGACTGTGAGGACGTCTTCCATTTCCCATTTCATTCGGCCGCTGCCTTGACCGCACTTGAGTCCTGTGTTTTTAGTCGCACTAGTTGAGACTTCATGAAAACCACCCTCGCTTTCTCGGGAACTCTGGATCACCTGCTTCAGTTCTTATCAAACCGGTTTTAAAGTTTTAATACAGGACACACAGGCAGTCAAAGCCGCTTGAGCGCATTATATATATTCAAACACTTGCGCTTAAGGACAGTATGTGACCTCCTGGACCCGGTTCAGATTGGAAAATCCTTTTGCTGTGATCACATGTTATGTAATCTGAGCATAGTAATGTGTGGGAACGTTTGCTAAAGGGAAAATTAGTCTTTTATACTGATCGCTGCAAACAGCCCAAAAGTTCCCTTGTTTCACCCGCTTCGTTCACTAGACAGATATTGATCTTTCCATTTTTCCATTCTACACAAAACCCTTTATGGATGAATCTCACGAAAGCACAAAATTATTGTTGGCACTTTTTTTTTTTAATGACAATTAAGAAAATCTCCCCCACAATTCTCTGTTATGTGAGAAGATCTGCAGAGTGTTGTGCATCCAGTTTTTTTTTAAATACTTTTTTTGTTTGTATTTATTTCAATACATAATGTAGTGCAGTGAGAATTGCCAGAATGTAATATTTTGTAGACTGTATACTAATATAATATAATATAATATAATTTTTCTTGTTTTTGTTTATATTTCTACGTAGGTTTATTTACCTTTTTCCTAAATTAGAGACAGCAGCAACAATTGTTCTTGGTCTCATTAGTCATATTTGGCTGAATCTTTCTTCTGAATTAGGGATGGTAAGATTCACAGATTCGCATCTGTGCTTCAGCATAAAAATTAACCATGCGATGCATTGGTTAAAAAAGCGTGCATCGTATACAAGTTGGCATTTGTATCGCGATGCATCATTTCTAACATATTTGCATCTGTAAAAAACTATTTAAATATCATTATTAGTAGATGTGCTATACTTTTATTATTTAGAGAGTGACCAATAATTTGTGACCAATATTTTATGTAGATTGATTTCTCCTCTCTAAACTGTTTCTCAAGCGCGTTCTCTCATAGAAATCAAAGCAAACTCTCTGTACCATATTGAATTGCATAGCATCATGTTTTTTTCCATTGCATAATATTGCATTGAATCGTATTGTTGAATCAAATCGTAATGGGGTGAATCGTATCGCATTGCATCGGTAGCACATTGAATTATTCTGTTAGAGAGGTGGATTCCATTAACAATCATAACCTCTGACTGTGAGGACGTCTTCCATTTCCCATTTCATTCGGCCGCTGCCTTGACCGCACTTGAGTCCTGTGTTTTTAGTCGCACTAGTTGAGACTTCATGAAAACCACCCTCGCTTTCTCGGGAACTCTGGATCACCTGCTTCAGTTCTTATCAAACCGGTTTTAAAGTTTTAATACAGGACACACAGGCAGTCAAAGCCGCTTGAGCGCATTATATATATTCAAACACTTGCGCTTAAGGACAGTATGTGACCTCCTGGACCCGGTTCAGATTGGAAAATCCTTTTGCTGTGATCACATGTTATGTAATCTGAGCATAGTAATGTGTGGGAACGTTTGCTAAAGGGAAAATTAGTCTTTTATACTGATCGCTGCAAACAGCCCAAAAGTTCCCTTGTTTCACCCGCTTCGTTCACTAGACAGATATTGATCTTTCCATTTTTCCATTCTACACAAAACCCTTTATGGATGAATCTCACGAAAGCACAAAATTATTGTTGGCACTTTTTTTTTTTAATGACAATTAAGAAAATCTCCCCCACAATTCTCTGTTATGTGAGAAGATCTGCAGAGTGTTGTGCATCCAGTTTTTTTTTAAATACTTTTTTTGTTTGTATTTATTTCAATACATAATGTAGTGCAGTGAGAATTGCCAGAATGTAATATTTTGTAGACTGTATACTAATATAATATAATATAATATAATTTTTCTTGTTTTTGTTTATATTTCTACGTAGGTTTATTTACCTTTTTCCTAAATTAGAGACAGCAGCAACAATTGTTCTTGGTCTCATTAGTCATATTTGGCTGAATCTTTCTTCTGAATTAGGGATGGTAAGATTCACAGATTCGCATCTGTGCTTCAGCATAAAAATTAACCATGCGATGCATTGGTTAAAAAAGCGTGCATCGTATACAAGTTGGCATTTGTATCGCGATGCATCATTTCTAACATATTTGCATCTGTAAAAAACTATTTAAATATCATTATTAGTAGATGTGCTATACTTTTATTATTTAGAGAGTGACCAATAATTTGTGACCAATATTTTATGTAGATTGATTTCTCCTCTCTAAACTGTTTCTCAAGCGCGTTCTCTCATAGAAATCAAAGCAAACTCTCTGTACCATATTGAATTGCATAGCATCATGTTTTTTTCCATTGCATAATATTGCATTGAATCGTATTGTTGAATCAAATCGTAATGGGGTGAATCGTATCGCATTGCATCGGTAGCTGCTTCATATGTATCTTTAATGTATAGTATCGTTGGCTATGCATCAAGATGCATGTCGCATCAGCCTCAATTATGGAGATGCACATCTCTTTGTGTGCGTTGTGTCTAGTTTAAGCTTTCCTCCACAGACATTTTTCCTTTAATTCTGTGATCTGTGTTCCTCTGTTCCTAAAATAGAGCCCTGGCTTCTTTCTCTCTGCTCTAAAAATGCGTGTTCACACCAGCCCCCTCTCATCCTTCCATCAGGTTGAGTCTGGTTTCTTCCATGAGAGCGATGCAAAGATAGTGGGCAAGTCTCTCCGTGACCGAGTGGCTCTGATTAAGTGGCGCAGGGAGAGGACGGTGCCGAGGGCCTCACAGGCCGTACCGGGCGAGATGGGGCCCATCCTCTGTGAACCGCCCGGTCTGCTGGAGCCTGAAGAGCCGGAGGTGGATCAGCATGTCCACGTGTGTCCGCTCGGTGCCAGGACCACCTCCACCACATGTAAGCCTGCGTGTTTGTGAAGGTTTGGGGTTAAATAGAGTTCTACCCAGGTTTAAAAAAGTACACTTCCATAATGTACTTAAAGTGGTCTAATCATTTAATATACTACAAATTATTCTTTAGTACTTCTTAAGATAAACTAAGTGTACTCAACTGTGCTATTTTGAGACACCATGAATATAAACTAAAATGTGCTTCTAACATACTATCTGTATTTAAAAAAAAAAAAGTAGTGCACAAGTGTGCTAGTGTATGAAAGATGGGTTCAAGTGTACTACAAGTGGTAAATAAATAAATTTTTTAAATACAGAGATAGTATATTAAAAGTGCATTTTAGTTCATATTCATGGTGTCCCAAAATGGCACAGTTGAGTACACTTAGTGGATCTTAAGTTTATCTTAAGTACTAAAGAATCATTTTTAGTTGTCACAGAGGCGAACTCCGTGATTCCCTCTTCCGACCATCAGAGGGCTCCCTCACCCGAATATTGACTCTTACACTCTCACACTACATTTCCCATCAGCCCCGTATCTGGCACTGATCACCTAGCCCAGCTGTAGCCCATCAGCTGGCCTATATAAACAGTCTGTTCCTTCCAGCTCATTGCGAAGTCTTGTTTTACTGCGGTTTACATTTCTGAGCGTTTTTCTCTGTTTTGCCTGCCTGTTGTGACCCTGTCTGTACCTCGTTTATGATACTCTGCTACCTGCCTTCTGGATTATCCGCCTTGTCTCTGAGTTGTGATTCATTGCCACCTGCCCCGACTTCTAGCCTGTTTACTGACAACGATTGTGTTTACCCCCGTCACTGTGTTTGCTGGTATGTGACCATTGCCTGTTTGACCACGATTGTAATAAAGCCTGCTTATGGATCCCACTTCGAGTGACGCTTCGTTACAGAAGACTTCGCCAACTCACGATCCAGCGGCTATATCTCACCTGTCCTCAGCACTTTCTACCCAGGCTAGTCAGCTTGCGGCACATCAACACCAGTTGAATCGCCTCACATCTCTCACGGAGGAGTTAGTGAAAGCGCTCCAGAATCTCCATGTTTCTCCACCAGAGGCCGCCACAACACCATCTAACGCCGCCATTACACACACTGTGGAGATACCAGCTCAAGTGAGTCCTCGTCTAGCCTTCCCAGAAAAGTTTGACGGTGATCCAGCGAAATGTAAAGGATTTATACTTCAATGCTCACTGTTTGTGGATCAACAACCCACGCTGTATTCCACCGAGGCTGGTAAGATCGCATTTGTTTGTTCATTACTAACTGGCAAAGCGTTAGAGTGGATCACGGCGGTTGGTACCGCTTTCCCTTCATTTGTAATATTCTTGCAACGGTTCTGTGAAGTCTTTGATCACCCTAAAGAGGGCAAGAACGCTGGCGATCGCCTACTAGAACTCTCTCAGGGGAAAAGGACCGCGGCTGAATATGCTCTCACTTTTCGTACTCTCGCGGCTCAGACTTCATGGGTCGATGACACGCTTAAAGTACTGTTTAGAAGAGGATTAAGTCATGAACTACAGTCTGAGCTGGCCTGCCGTGACGAGGGGAGAGATTTGAATCAATTTATCGAGCTTGCCATCCAGATTGACAACTTCATCAGATCGCGAAGACCCAACACTCGTAGCACCTACCGAGTCCCTGTACCTGCTGCCACAGATGAAACTGAACCCATGCAAGTTAATTCTTACCACCTATCAGCGGAAGAGAGAAATCGTCGACTAACCCAACGTCTCTGTTTGTACTGTGGACAGTCGGGTCATCTACGAATCTCCTGTCCCTCACGGCCGCACTCTGAGTCTCAGGCATCGGTGAGTTTTCCTGTTGATGCACTTAATCCAGATCTGTGTGTTACGGTACCTATCACTATCACTGTAAATGGCCATCAAATCACTGCCAATGCCCTATTGGATTCTGGAGCGGCTGGAAACTTTATGTCTAGAGAATTCGCTCATCAAAATAATATCTCTCTAATCCGTTGCTCCTCTCCTTTGACAGTGGAAACGATAGATGGACGCCCACTGGGCTCAGGACGTGTTACATTCATAACACAGGAACTTCAGATGCGGACTGGTATTCTTCATTCAGAAAATATTCAATTCTACATCCTCCCCACACCTCACACGCCTGTCATCCTTGGTCTACCCTGGCTTCGCAGACACAATCCTCACATCTCATAGAAAGAAGGTCAGATCACCAGAAGGAATAATTCATGTTACCCCAAATGTCTTGCTAATGTCTCACCACTGTCTGTCCAGTCCATTACTGTATCAGAGGAGAAACCCCATGACCTCAACCTCCCTCCTGAATACACCGACCTGTCGGTGGCCTTCAGTAAAGTCAGAGCGTCTAAATTGCCACCTCATCATGTCTGCGACTGTGCCATCGACCTACTTCCAGGTACAACACCCCCTAAGGGTCGTATCTTTCCTCTATCCCAGCCTGAATCGGAAGCCATGAAGCAGTACATCGAGGAGGAGTTAACCAAGGGCTTCATACGGCCTTCGACGTCACCTGCGTCTGCTGGGTTCTTCTTCGTGCAGAAGAAGGATGGAGGTCTTCGGCCATGCATTGATTACCGAGGTTTGAATGAGATTACTGTTAAGTTTCGATACCCCCTACCTCTGGTCCCTGCAGCCCTGGAACAACTGAGAACTGCCAAATACTACACCAAGCTCGATCTTCGCAGTGCTTACAATCTTATCCGCATTAGAGAGGGGGACGAATGGAAGACAGCTTTCTCTACTAGTACGGGGCATTATGAATATTTGGTCATGCCCTTCGGCCTGGTCAACAGTCCGTCAGTCTTCCAAGCCTTCATGAATGACGTGTTCAGAGACATGCTCAACAAAATAGTCATTGTATACATTGATGATATTCTGATCTTTTCAGATACTCTTGAGGAACACATCCAACACGTCAGAGCTGTACTTAATCGACTCATCCACCACGAACTATATGCTAAAGCAGAGAAGTGTGAGTTTCACAGAACTTCCATTACATTCCTGGGGTACGTCATTAGTCCGGAAGGAGTCACCATGGATGAAAATAAGGTCAAGTCAATTCTCAGTTGGCCACAACCTTCCACCCTGAAAGAACTTCAATGCTTCCTTGGTTTCGCCAACTTTTACCGACGCTTCATTAGGAACTTTAGTTCTGTTGCTAACCCTTTAACGTCCATGGTTAAGAGGGGAACTAACCGCCTCAAGTGGTCCAGCACAGCCATTCAAGCTTTTGAACAGCTTAAGCAGCGATTTGTCACCGCCCCCATTCTACGTCATCCTGACCCCGAACTCCCCTTCGTCGTGGAAGTGGATGCTTCTAATACTGGCCTGGGTGCTGTTCTATCTCAAAGGCAAGGTTCACCTCCTAAACTATACCCATGTGCATTCTATTCCAGGAAATTAAGCATAGCAGAGAGGAATTATGACGTCGGAGATAAGGAACTCTTAGCCATGAAAGCAGATTTTGAAGAGCGGCGTCACTGGTTAGAGCGGTCTACACATCCATTCACAGTGTTTACAGATCATAAGAACCTGGAATACCTGAAAACCGCAAAAAGACTCAACCCCAGGCAAGCTCGCTGGTCACTATTCTTCACTCGTTTCAAGTTTGTAGTCACTTATCGTCCTGGATCCAAGAACACCAAAGCTGACGCTCTATCCAGACAGTATGAACCCGACCAATCTCCACAACTTCCTGAAACAGTTTTGTCCCCCGACCTCATTGTTGCTCCCGTCCAGTGGGATATCATTACTGAGCTTGAACAAGCCAACGCCCAGTCCGAAGTACCAGTTGAATGCCCCCCTAATAAGATATTTGTCCCTGAAATCCTCCGAAATCGAGTCCTAGAACATGTTGAGCCCCCGGCGTCGCCCGCCTCCTCGCACCAGGAGCCGCTCGCAGGGAGGGGGCTCTGTCACAGAGTCGAACTCCGTGATTCCCTCTTCCGACCATCAGAGGGCTCCCTCACCCGAATATTGACTCTTACACTCTCACACTACATTTCCCATCAGCCCCGTATCTGGCACTGATCACCTAGCCCAGCTGTAGCCCATCAGCTGGCCTATATAAACAGTCTGTGCCTTCCAGCTCATTGCGAAGTCTTGTTTTACTGCGGTTTACATTTCTGAGTGTTTTTCTCTGTTTTGCCTGCCTGTTGTGACCCTGTCTGTACCTCGTTTATGATACTCTGCTACCTGCCTTCTGGATTATCCGCCTTGTCTCTGAGTTGTGATTCATTGCCACCTGCCCCGACTTCTAGCCTGTTTACTGACAACGATTGTGTTTACCCCCCGTCACTGTGTTTGCTGGTATGTGACCATTGCCTGTTTGACCACGATTGTAATAAAGCCTGCTTATGGATCCCACTTCGAGTGACACTTCGTTACATTAGTACATTAAGTAAAAGATTAGTGCGTCAAAATAGAGCACTTTAAATATATTATGGAAGTGTACTTTTGGAGAATCTTCCATGTGATGATGTTTACCAAAGAAAGTAAGACATGTTATAATTAAATGCTTAATAACAAATGCTGATCCTTTATTGACACTTAATTACAGAAGTACACTAATGCATTTTTTCAAATATGAACCGTTATTAATAATAATTGAGCACCAATAATAATTTAGCGGCAAATCAGCATATTAGAATGATTTCTGAAGATCATGTGACACTAAATATTGGAGTAATGATGCTGAAAATTCAGCTTTGATCACATAAATAAATTATAATTTAACAGATATTCACATAGAAAACAGCTGTTTTAAATTGTAATAATAGTTCACTGTTTTTACTCTTTTTTTTAATAATAGTTCACTGTTTTTTCTCTTTTTTTTTTTTTTGTCAAATAAGTGCCTTGTTTAGCAGAAGAGGCTTCTTTAAAAAAACTTAACTATTCAAACCTACCTATGAAAAGGTTAAAAATATTCAAATATCGACTGTTGTTAAAAATTAAACATGAATCAAAGACTCCCTTGCAAACTCAGTTTTTGTAACAATCTCCAGTCATTTTACTAATTTTGTTACCATGTAAACTAAGGGACGAGTGACACTGATTCTGTCATAATGGTCAGATGTTTTGGTGGTGTTATGTCAAGAATATTCCTAGTACGTGTCTTCTCTCTGTGTCTCTCTAGCTGACAGTGGCATCGGTTTGACTGTGTACTCGGACTACCACAGCAGTGGTCTGCACAGTGTCATATACCAGTCTTTACAGGAATCTGTCTCCACAGCAAACCAGCAGGTCCGTATCACTCCCCATCACTGTCACTGGTGCACGTCAGAAACCACAGTGATATGTGAAGTTTGCATTCCCCTGTTAGTGTGTGAAGTTTGCGTACACATGCATAGCTTTTAAATGTAGACCATCATTTTATCACAGTGACACAATGTTTGCAGCTCTGTAACTGGACCTTGTTTTCACCTTGTCATCAACCACTTCATTTTTGCCTAGGGGTTTCATTATTTTCCTTATGTAGCATGCATGATAACACGGTCTGCGTTTCATTTCCTGTTGTCCGTTTGTCTGTTTTGTTAGTGGTGCTCACACTATTTGTGCTCCAGACATGAATAATTCCTCAAATCATGCAGCTTAGGGGTGGACGATATGACTAAAATATTCTATCACGATATAATAACTTCTATCAGTTATTTTTGCTTTAAATAAGGCCTTTATGATATTGGCATATTTGATACCATATACATTTTACACTTCTTGTCACCAGTGTTAATATCACAAAAAACGAATACAAAATAAATAAATAAATAAATAAAAAACTCAAGCCCACTGAAGACAAGTAATCAGTCAGCAATTAAATAAGAATAAGAAACTAATTACAAGCAATAGGACAAAAAAACTACAGTAGAACAAATAAATAAGAAATGCTACATACATTATACATATTACATATTCTTCACTGTGTAAATTAAATAGGTATTTCTCCCGGTAGTACATAACTTTTGGACCGGGTACACTCTATCATACGTTCGATGGCTCACGTACGTGGGTTCGTGTACCCTGCGCGCCGCCCCCCCAAAATTTTTTGGCTTCAGGGTCCCTGACCCCCCCACTATTTGTCCATTCGCCCATTGGAGCACTGGAATGACCCCTGGACCCCCGCTGACCACTGCTGACCACTTCCATGCCCCCCGGGCCACGCCCCCCCCAGGTCCCACGAATCCACTATTTGTCCATTTGCCCACTATGTTGACGGAATGACCCCTGGACCCCCGCTGACCGCTGCTGACCACTGCCACGCCCCCAGGTCCCACGAACCCACTATTTGTCCATTTGCCCACTATGTTGACGGAATGACCCCTGCGGACCCCCTTGGCCATGCCCCCCAGGTCCCACTAACCCACTATTTGTCCATTTGGCCATTATAGTGACGGAACGACCCCGGACCCCTGCGGGCCCCCTTGGCCACGCACCCCAGGTCCCACGAACCCACTATTTGTCCATTTGGCCATTATAATGACGGAACGACCCCGGACCCACGGGGACCCCTTGTCCACGCCCCCCCCACGTCCCACGAACCCACTATTTGTCAATTTGCCATTTAATGAATGGGATAGCTATGGCAGGTTAGTGGGATGATTGTCCACTAACCATTAAAGCGTTCCCATACAATGAATTGCAAGTGGGACATGTGTCCATTTGCCATTTAATGAATGGTATCACTATAATAGTTTAGTGGAATTAATGTCCACTAACCACTTAAAGCATTCCCATTCAATAAATTGCAAATGGGACAAGTGTCCATTTGGCATTTAATGAATGGGATAGCTATAGTAGTTTATTGTCCACTAACCTATTAAACCGATACCATTCAAATAAATGGGGAGCGGGATGTGTGTCCATTCGCAATTTATTGAATGGGATCGCTGTAATAGTCTAGTGGGATGATTGTCCACTAACCTATTAAACCAATCCCATTCAATAAATGGGTAGTGGGATGTGTGTCCATTTGCAATTTATTGAATGGGATCATTTGAATAGGTTAGCAGGATGAATGTCCACCAACCTATTAAACCGATCCCATTCAATAAATTGCAACTGGGATGTGTGTCCATTTGCAATTTATTGAATGGGATCGGTTTAATAGGTTAGTGGACAATCATCCCACTAACCTATTATAGCGATCCCATTCAATAAATTGCAAATGGACACACATCCCACTCCCCATTTATTGAATGGGATCGCTATAATAGGTTAGTGGGATGATTGTCCACTAACCTATTAAACCAATCCCATTCAATAAATTGGGACTGGGATGTGTGTCCATTTGCAATTTATTGAATGGGATCGCTATAATAGGTTAGTGGGATGATTGTCCACTAACCTATTAAACCGATCCCATTCAATAAATTGGGACTGGGATGTGTGTCATTTGCAATTTATTGAATGAGATCGCTATAATAGGTTAGTGGGATGATTGTCCACTAACCTATTAAACCGATCCCATTCAATAAATGGGGAGTGGGATGTGTGTCCATTTGCAATTTATTGAATGGGATCGCTATAATAGGTTAGTGGGATGATTGTCCACTAACCTATTAAACCGATCCCATTCAATAAATGGGGAGTGGGATGTGTGTCCATTTGCAATTTATTGAATGGGATCGCTATAATAGGTTAGTGGGATGATTGTCCACTAACCTATTAAACCGATCCCATTCAATAAATGGGGAGTGGGATGTGTGTCCATTTGCAATTTATTGAATGGGATCGCTATAATAGGTTAGTGGGATGATTGTCCACTAACCTATTAAACCGATCCCATTCAATAAATGGGGAGTGGGATGTGTGTCCATTTGCAATTTATTGAATGGGATCGCTATAATAGGTTAGTGGGATGATTGTCCACTAACCTATTAAACCGATCCCATTCAATAAATGGGGAGTGGGATGTGTGTCCATTTGCAATTTATTGAATGGGATCGCTATAATAGGTTAGTGGGATGATTGTCCACTAACCTATTAAACAGATCCCATTGAATAAATGGGGAGTGGGATTTGTGTCCATTTGCAATTTATTGAATGGGATCGCTATAATAGGTTAGTGGGATGATTGTCCACTAACCTATTAAACCGATCCCATTCAATAAATGGGGAGTGGGATGTGTGTCCATTTGCAATTTATTGAATGGGATCGCTATAATAGGTTAGTGGGATGATTGTCCACTAACCTATTAAACCGATCCCATTCAATAAATGGGGAGTGGGATGTGTGTCCATTTGCAATTTATTGAATGGGATCGCTATAATAGGTTAGTGGGATGATTGTCCACTAACCTATTAAACCGATCCCATTCAATAAATGGGGAGTGGGATGTGTGTCCATTTGCAATTTATTGAATGGGATCGCTATAATAGGCTAGTGGGATGATTGTCCACTAACCTATTAAACCAAACCCATTCAATAAATT
>NW_015556097.1:307466-333230 GCF_001515605.1 Sinocyclocheilus anshuiensis | reverse complement strand
TATAATAGGTTAGTGGGATGATTGTCCACTAACCTATTAAACCGATCCCATCCTATAAAATGGGAGTGGGATGTGTGTCCATTTGCAATTTATTGAATGGGATCGCTATAATAGGTTAGTGGGATGATTGTCCACTAACCTTTTAAACCGATCCCATTCAATAAATGGGAAGTGGGATGTGTGTCCATTTGCAATTCATTGAACGGGATCATTATAATAGGTTAGTGGGATGATTGTCCACTAACCTATTAAACCGATCCCATTCAGTAAATGGGGAGTGGGATGTGTGTCCATTTGCAATTTATTGAATGGGATCGCTATAATAGGCTAGTGGGATGATTGTCCACTAACATATTAAACCGAAGCCATTCGCTAAATGGGGAGTGGGATGTGTATCCATTTGCAATTTAATCAATGGGGATGGCTTTTAGTGGTTTTTGGACAATAGTCCTTCCGACCAATTAAATAAATTGAAATCCCATTTAAATCCCATTGATCCACCAACCTATTAAACCGATCCCATTCAATAAATGGGGAGTGGGATGTGTGTCCATTTGCAATTTATTGAATGTAATCGCTATAATAGGTTAGTGGGATGATTGTCCACTAACCGATACCATTCAATAAATTGCAACTGGGATGTGTGTCCATTTGCAATTTATTGAATGGGATCGCTATAATAGGTTAGTGGGATGATTGTCCACTAACCTATTAAACCGATCCCATTCAATAAATTGCAAATGGACACACATCCCAGTTGCAATTTATTGAATGGGATCGCTATAATAGGTTAGTGGGATGATTGTCCACTAACCTATTAAACCGATCCCATTCAATAAATTGCAAATGGACACACATCCCAGTTGCAATTTATTGAATGGGATCGCTATAATAGGTTAGTGGGATGATTGTCCACTAACCTATTAAACCGATCCCATTCAATAAATTGCAACTGGGATGTGTGTCCATTTGCAATTTATTGAATGGGATCGCTATAATAGGCTAATGGGATGATTGTCCACTAACATATTAAACCGAAGCCATTCGCTAAATGGGGAGTGGGATGTGTATCCATTTGCAATTTAATCAATGGGGATGGCTTTTAGTGGTTTTTGGACAATAGTCCTTCCGACCAATTAAATAAATTGAAATCCCATTTAAATCCCATTGAATAAATGGGTTATGGACACCTCTACCACAAGCAATTTATGTTTTAGACCAAAAAACGAGACAAAAGGAAGTTTTCAAATCTTTATATGAACAACGTCAGTCAACCAAACTAGAACACGAACTGTTCGAAAAAAGTCAGTTAACCAAACTAGAACACGAATTGTTCGAAACAACAGACAAAACAAAATGCAAACATCAAACACAGGAAATCAAAACAAACAAACTATTTACAAAAGGGGCTTTTGAGAAACCCTCAGTCTCCTTCTGGCCAGTCCCAAGAGTTTTTTCACAGCTTGTAGCTGCTGTGGCGACTTAAGTGGGGAGAGCCGCACGAACGGTGAAAAATGTTGTCCCAAGGTCTTGTTCCGGTTGAAGCGCCTCTTTTTGTCTGGGGTTTCTGGGTTTCTCTCCTGGAAATAGTGAGAAAGGCAAAGAGTTAGTGAACATGCCTACTTGTCACAAACAGTTGAACCAATCCATGAGAGACTGAACTTACCGAAGCAGACTCCCTGGACTCTGGGCTTGCTTCACCATGGGGAGGGCTGGCAGAGGTCGTCGGGCTGGCAGAGGTCAACAGGCTGGCGGAGGGGGACTGGCTGGCCGGCCGCTTGCGCGGTTTAGCGGGGCACTTTGGTGTCCCAGGCACTGGCGCCACATCCTCACCTTCCAAGGCTGCCTCAAACAGGCGGCGGTGCTCCACCACACTTACGTGGGTGGCGATGGAGGTCCTCAAATCGGTGAACGTGGGCGTCCCAGGCAAGCCCATCGATCTCCAAGCCTCCTGAAAATACTGATTGAGGTTCTTGCAGGAGCTGAGTTTGGATGTGAAAAAAAGTAGTGGGTGCTTTTGCTACCCACCAAGGTGGACCTCAGTGAAAGAAACTGCTTAAGCCACCCATGTTCTTCCTGGTCAAGGGCCAGCTGGGTGGCACTGAAGGCCTGGTTGGTCTTGTGGGCCGATATCTGCATAAACAGCGAGAAGCGATTTATTTTTATTTTTTTTAAGAGAAAACCATGCAGAGAGACAGAGAGAGAGAGAGAGAGTAAGAGAGAGAACCACTCACGTTGATGACAAATCTGTCCTCAGTTACGGTCTTCCTGGCGTCCTCCACCTCCTTAATGGTAAGGTTCTGGAACACCCCACCGCGGTGTCCATAAATACTGGCCCAAAACGCGGTGAGGTGCCCGTAAAAAGACCACTGGTCTTTCTTCTCCACTGCTGTCTCGAGGCGATCTGCACAGAAAAAAAGAGAAGCGTTAAGGGGCACGTGGGATGCCAAAGTATGAGAGGCAAGAGGAGTCGAGAACTTACTCAGAATCTCAGGGATCCTCTTCTTGGCCGCCTCCCGGCAAGCACGCAGCGTGGCTTTGGAAATAAGGTGGTCCTCCTTGGCCTGTTTCACAGCCACCTGGTGGACCGCCACGCTGCGCCTTACCGGGCGGATGATGGACTGGATCTCCCTTCTGAGGCCAAATAAGGTGACGCGGGAGAGCCGGCATGTGGGCGGCGGGGTTTCATTGACAAACTAAAAGCTGAGCCACATTCTTCAGGTAGTGGTGAATTGTAGGCTCAGTTATTTTGGCTCGTCTTAAAAACGAGAGCCAGGACCGCATCTTTGCCGCGTTGTTTAAAAATGTCATGCTGGCCAGGTCAGTCTGGCCAACAGACATGTAGACAACAAAGTTTTTGATCCGGAAGACCTTCGAAGACACGTTATTTATAAGTTTGGGCGAGGGTTCGGCGCCCTCGTGGTGCCCCCGGAACTCCTCGATGACCTGATCTGCGAAAAGAAAACACAGAAGAAGGACCAGGTGAGCCGGGTCGAGGGCACAGAGTACGGGTAAGAAGCGACAAGTGTCATACTTAGGTTCGCCACGTGGTCCGGGAAAGGGTAGGCCGTCTAAAAGGAGCGCGAGGACTCGCCGCGGTCTTTCTTCGGAGGCCTGGCGACCGGCTGCTCAGGGGGCTCGCCCTCCCCCTCCTCCACTCCAGGGCCGCTGAGGGCAGAGAGCAACTTCCTGGTAACTTTAGCGACCTGAGAGGAGGGGGTGGGATGCGAGCGCCTCTTGAGCAGCCGGTACCACCGGGCGACGTCTCGCAGGGCAGTGGTGAGAGTGTCCACCTGCTTGTTTAAATCAGCCACGTGGTCCTCCAGCTGCTTAATTCGATTTTTGCAGCTGGGGTTCGAACACTCCTCCTCCTCCTCTGGAAGCGATGGCTCGTCCAAGACGTCCTGGTCCTCATCGAGGTCCAGGGTTGACACCATTGGTTTGGACGGGTTTGACGCCCTCAAGCTGGCAAGATCTCCACAGATCTTTTTGCGCTTGCAGGCCCTAATCGCCTCAGATCGGGCCCCCTTGGTGAGCTCCGTGTGGGTTTTGAGGTGGCGGTCCAGGCGTGTGGTTTCCTTCTTGCAGCCAGCAATGGGGCAGGTGCCCTTCCTTACATTAACCCTGCCGGATGCGATGGAGAGAAGGAGCTTTCGCTCCATCTCGTTGTTCACTTTGTGCATCAAACGCAGATGCTGGCTAAGCTGATGAAACCCTCTGAGGCACAAAGGGCAGTCTTCGACAGGCATGTTTTCTTTTTATCTGTATCTTTCTCACGAAGAGCACAGAGCCAATACCAAGACTAAAGTCAGGGACTCTGCGCGTGCAGGGGTCACTCATACCCTTCCGGATCCAATTTGCAGTCTATTTGATCCCACTTTCAGTCTAATACATTAGAGTGCACTTACCAATCTGTTTTTACACTTTCTAGTCTGTCTCCACGGAGAAAACAGGTAAGCAGGTGAGCATCCCAGTTGCAGCTTATTCAATGGATGTTCTGTATGGGGTCCGTGGATGCATGTATTCACACATTATATATTACCACTTAATATTACATTAATTAATGAAACACCTCGACCGAGCTTTAACCATTTATTGAACAATTTAAAAACATTTCTTACGGAACATATTTTAAAATGAAAGAAGAAACTCTTTACATTAACATTAAAAACTATTTACATTAGCAGCCATTAAAAAACGCCTATAAAAACACTTTTTATATTAAAACATTACTTTTTTTTTAAACAAAAGAAAATTTTAAAATAAATCGGTGAAAACAATCGTGGGGAAGTCCTCCACCGGATCCATTAGGCCCTCTCCAAATTCCTCTGTAAAACAGACCATCAGGTTAGTCTACCATCAACTGCAACATTATACAAAATGAGATTATAAACTGATTCTTACTCAGGAACTCTATCAATTCTGCATCCTCTGCAGGTGGGGCAGATGATGCTGTGGATGAGGCTGCAGCAGGTGGTGGGGACACCTCAGCTGGTGGAGACAACACCTCAAGAAGTGCGGCCCCCACCACCTGAGAGAGAGCATCCCCCACCTCCTGTGTTGGCGCAGCCCCCAGCCCAGATGGCGGGACCCGGACTTCTGGTGGTGCGGCCTCCACCAACTGGGGTGGGTAAGGCCCAATCCATATGGCCTGTTGGCCCCAGACCTGAGAGGGTGGGGCGCAGACCTTAAGAGCCACAGGGGTCTCCGGTGCTGCTGGTGGGGGCCCTGGCCTTGTGTGGTCCACTGGAGGGCCTTCTGCGGGTGGGGCTTCTGCCCGGGGCTCCTCCTTCTCCTCATGAAGGCTCGTAGCCAGGACCTTCGGGTCTGTGGCACACAGTGCATCGATCTGCTTCATCGAAGCCCTCCACCTCATGGTGTGGAGGGCCTCCATGCGTTTGACCTTCTGAAACAGAAAATGTTTGGTAACGCTTAAATTACGAATACATGTAAAGGTATTTCACATATTGTTAATTTAAAGCATAACTGGTCAAAACTTACCGAGAGGTCATTGTGAGAATTGGTCACATGCCAGTCACTGAACTTGAATGTATTGCCACATATTGGGCAGACCTTATTGCGTAGAAGCACTCTGGAATGGGCCAGTTTGATTAAAATTGCCTGTTCCTCCAGATTAAACACACAGTGTGTGATTCTTAGATGCTGGCGAATATTTGAATAATCCCTATGGCAAAGTGGGCAGTTCACCATCTTGAATGATCTGGAAAACACAGAAAGACATAAAACTGTATAATTTGCATACAAAAACTGACTCTCCACATAGATATTATGTACATAATATTGAAACATCCCATGTGCAATTTATTTGATGGGAGGTTCATAATAGCTTGATGGACATATGTAAATAAAGTCAACAATTCAAAGAAAGGTGTCATTTTTTACTGAAAACATCTCTACTGTGCTCAGGATAAGCAATGGAACCCAAAAATGTAAGATATTGGGCAAAATATTGTACAATTTACATAAAAATGAATTGTAACTGAAAACATCCCATGTGCAATTTATTTGACGGGAGGTTCATAACAGCTTGATGGACATATGTAAATAAAGTCAACAATTCAAAGAAAGGTGTAATTTGTTACTGAAACCACCTCTACTGTACTCACCACACTCAGCAGAATCCATTCATGTCCTTTTCGTGTCAAAATAGTGTAATCTTTGCCTAAAAATGAATGTCCACGGAACCACTATGAAGGGCCTGCTAAATAAATTAGAAATGGGATGTTTCTTTATGTTTGATTTAAAAATAACAGTCGTATTGAATTTATTTGACGGGAAGTTCATAACAGCTTGATGGACATATGTAAATAAAGTCAACAATTCAAAGAAAGGTGTAATTTGTTACTGAAACCACCTCTACTGTACTCACCACACTCAGCAGAATCCATTCATGTCCTTTTCGTGCCAAAACAGTGTAATATTTGCCTAAAAATGAATGTCCAAGGAACCACTTTGAAAGGCCTGCTAAATAAACTGTAAATGGGATGTTTCTTTATGTTTGATTTAAAATAACAGTCATATTGGGGCCAGGGCCTAGGGGCTTCGAATGCTTGACCGTGGGATCCTCAAGTACCCCGTGGAAAAAGGCCAAAGCTCTCAGCGTTTGGGAAGACCTTTAAAAAAATCAGCAAAAATATTCAAGGAAAAATACAGACATGTGCTTGCCCCTTTTCTGACTTTTTGACCCCTAAAGGAGGTCGTAGGGTTACCAAACCTTTCCGCCCGATCAAGGGGGTCCCCTTGAGACAAAGATTTCGAATTCGGCATGATAGGAACCCTCCTAGTTGTTGCAGTTAAAACATCCCAATTCCAATGTATTCAGCAGTTTCGAGAACACACATATATAAAATCTATTTTCCATAAGTATGAGTGATATTGTTGATGAAACCACCTCTTCTGTACTCAGGACACTCCACTGAACCCATTCATGCAACTTTTATGTCATAAAACATGATTTTTAATTTGCGTAAAAAAACAATGTCCACGGAACCACTATGAAGGGCCTGCTGAATAAATTGGAAACGGGATATTTCTTTATGTTTGATTAAAAATAACATTCATATTGGGTCCAGGGCTGAATTGGGACAATGTATAGTAGGTAAGTGGACAATCATCCCATTTGCAATTTATTCGGTGGGAACAGTGTAGTAGATTAGTGGGATGATGCCATTCAATAAACTGCAAGTGGGATGTGTGTCCATTTGCAATTTATTTAATGGGATCGCTATAATAGGCTAATGGGATGATTGTCCACTAACCTATTAAACAGTTCCCATTCAATAAATGGGGAGTGGGATGTGTGTCCATCTGCAATTTATTGAATGGGATCGCTATAATAGGCTAGTGGGATGATTGTCCACTAACCTATTAAACAGTTCCCATTCAATAAATGGGGAGTGGGATGTGTGTCCATCTGCAATTTATTGAATGGGATCGCTATAATAGGCTAGTGGGATGATTGTCCACTAACCTATTAAACCGATCCCATTCAATAAATTGGGAGTGGGATGTGTGTCCATTTGCAATTTAATGTTTTCCAAAAACCACTAAAAGCCATCCCAGTCATTCCGACCAATTAAATAAATTGAAACCCCTTTTAAATCCCATTGAATAAATGGGTTATGGACACCTCTACCACAAGCAATTTATGTTTTAGCCCAAAAAAACGAGACAAAAGTAAGTTTTCAAATCTTTATATGAACAACGTCAGTCAACCAAACTAGAACACAAACTCTTCGAAACAAGTCAGTTAACCAAACAAGACCACGAATTGTTTGAAGCAAAATATTGTACAATTAACATAAAAATGAATTGTAACTGAAAACATCCCATGTGCAATTTATTTGACGGGAGGTTCATAACAGCTTGATGGACATATGTAAATAAAGTCAAAGATTCAAGGAAAGGTGTCATTTTTTACTAAAAACACCTCTACTGTGCTCAGGATAAGCAATAGAACCCAAAGATGTAAGATATTGGGCAACATATTGTACAATTTACATAAAAATGAATTGTAACTGAAAACATCCCATGTGCAATTTATTTGACGGGAGGTTCATAACAGCTTGATGGACATATGTAAATAAAGTCAAAGATTCAAGGAAAGGTGTCATTTTTTACTAAAAACACCTCTACTGTGCTCAGGATAAGCAATAGAACCCAAAGATGTAAGATATTGGGCAACATATTGTACAATTTACATAAAAATGAATTGTAACTGAAAACATCCCATGTGCAATTTATTTGACGGGAAGTTCATAACAGCTTGATGGACATATGTAAATAAAGTCAACAATTCAAAGAAAGGTGTAATTTGTTACTGAAACCACCTCTACTGTACTCACCACACTCAGCAGAATCCATTCATGTCCTTTTCGTGTCAAAATAGTGTAATCTTTGCCTAAAAATCGGAACCACTGGAACCACTATGAAGGGCCTGCTAAATAAATTAGAAATGGGATGTTTCTTTATGTTTGATTTAAAATAACAGTCATATTGGGGCCAGGGCCTAGGGGCTTCGAATGCTTGACCGTGGGATCCTCAAGTACCCCGTGGAAAAAGGCCAAAGCTCTCAGCGTTTGGGAAGACCTTTAAAAAAATCAGCAAAAATATTCAAGGAAAAATACAGACATGTGCTTGCCCCTTTTCTGACTTTTTGACCCCTAAAGGAGGTCGTACAAACCTTAAACCTTTCCGCCCGATCAAGGGGGTCCCCTTGAGACAAAGATTTCGAATTCGGCATGATCTCCTAGTTGCTAGTTGTTGCAGTTAAAACCTCCCAATTCCAATGTATTCAGCAGTTTCGAGAACACACATAAATAAAATCTATTTTCCATAAGTATGAGTGATATTGTTGATGAAACCACCTCTACTGTACTCACCACACTCAGCAGAATCCATTCATGTCCTTTTCGTGCCAAAATAGTGTAATATTTGCCTAAAAATGAATGTCCACGGAACCACTATGAAAGGCCTGCTAAATAAACTGTAAATGGGATGTTTCTTTATGTTTGATTTAAAATAACAGTCATATTGGGGCCAGGGCCTAGGGGCTTCGAATGCTTGACCGTGGGACCCTCACGTACCGCGTGAAAAAGGGCCAAATTCCTCAGTGTTCGGGAAGACCTTTAAAAAAAATCAGCAAAAATATTCAAGGAAAAATACAGACATGCGCTGGCCCCTTTTCTGACCTTTTGACCCCTAAAGGAGGTCGTAGGGTAACCAAACTATTCCGCCCGCTCGAGGGGGTCCCCTTGAGACAAAGATTTCAAATTTGGCTCGATCGCACCTTTCCGAGTCGTGTCCACGAATCCTGTACGGTAAGCCCATTCAAATAAATGGAGGGTGGGATTTATTTAGGAAGGTCGCAGGGGGCCCAAATTGTACACGCAGTTGCGTCAGGAGCCCCGGAGCGATGTTCCGAAAGGGCCCGGGTCTGGGACCCCAAAAAAGATTTTTCCTGATTTTTCATCCGTTTCTCTGTCTGCCATTGAAGTCAATGGGAGAGACCCAGAAACAGGCCCGATTTCAGTGAGACTCGCGGCCGGACTTAAATGGCTTAGGAAGTGGCTAGGGCCCTCAAACTCGGGGGCCCAAATGAGGGGCCCAAGACGGCGATGCGTGCCGAGTTTCGGGGTCCGGTGACCTTCCGTCTCCATACGGGAGACGTCCAGCTTCCCATTTAAGCGCGTAACTGTTTCGTGGACGCGCGGTCCCTTTTTCGACCTGTTGACCCCCGAACGAGGTCAAAGAGTCACCAAACTTTTACGCCCGCTAGAGGGACCCCTGACGATACACAAATGGCGCCCTCTAGCCGATTGGCCCTTTCGGAGCCGCGTCCACGAAACCGCTAGGCCAAACCCATTCGAATAAGTGGCAAGTCGAGTCGTGTCCACGAACCCTGTACGGTAAGCCCATTCAAATAAATGGAGGGTGGGATTTATTTAGGAAGGTCGCAGGGGGCCCAAATTGTACACGCAGTTGCGTCAGGAGCCCCGGAGCGATGTTCCGAAAGGGCCCGGGTCTGGGACCCCAAAAAAGATTTTTCCTGATTTTTCATCCGTTTCTCTGTCTGCCATTGAAGTCAATGGGAGAGACCCAGAAACAGGCCCGATTTCAGTGAGACTCGCGGCCGGACTTAAATGGCTTAGGAAGTGGCTAGGGCCCTCAAACTCGGGGGCCCAAATGAGGGGCCCAAGACGGCGATGCGTGCCGAGTTTCGGGGTCCGGTGACCTTCCGTCTCCATACGGGAGACGTCCAGCTTCCCATTTAAGCGCGTAACTGTTTCGTGGACGCGCGGTCCCTTTTTCGACCTGTTGACCCCCGAACGAGGTCAAAGAGTCACCAAACTTTTACGCCCGCTAGAGGGACCCCTGACGATACACAAATGGCGCCCTCTAGCCGATTGGCCCTTTCGGAGCCGCGTCCACGAAACCGCTAGGCCGAACCCATTCGAATAAGTGGCAAGTGGGATTTATTCAGAAAGGTCCCAGGGGCCCGAAACTCGGCACGGTGGCCCCTGGGCCGGCCCTGAGCAACGTCCCAAAGGCGCCGGGCCTTAGAGCCAAGGGAAAAGTTTGAGGCCTTCTGCACAGAATCTCTCCCTTAGCCCTCTTTGTCTTTTACACAGTCAGAGCCTTTCGAGTGCTTTCATGCTTAAGGAGAAGTGCTTTTGTTCAGAAGGTCGTACGGTTTCGTGCTTCGGGGCCATGAGTGAGGGGCCCCTGAGATGTGAGAATCTCGGATCTCAGGGCCCTATGTCCTATGGTCTCCGAATGGGGGACGTCCCTCTCCCCATTTAAGTGCGCAACTGTTTCGTGGACGCGCGGTACCTTTTTCGACCTGTTGACCCCCGAATGAGGTCGAAGGGTCACCAAACTTTTCCGCCCGCTAAAGGGACCCCTGATGATACGCAAATGGCGCCCTCTAGTTGAAGGTCCAAGTCCAGCGACCTGTTGCTTCTCGTGTCCACTGCATCGCTATGGAAAACCCTGCACATACATTGCAAGAGGACACTTACACACAAATAGACTAGAAAGAGGACTGGGAAAGTCCCTCTCCACTTTCTAGTTTAAAACAGAAAACATTCCTTCTTCAATTTATATTAAACCCATTGAATAAATGGCAAGTGGGATTGCTCTTGAATGGGCCCAGAGACCCCAAATTTGGTACGGTGGCCTCTAGGTCCCGCCCGAGCGACGTCCTGATGGTGCTGGGGCCCTACAGTGAAGGGAAAACTTGTTTTGGGTCGTACGGCTTCGTACTTCAGGGCCGCAAGAGAGGGGCCCCTGAGATGCGATAATCTCAAATCTCGGAGCCCTACCACCCGTCGCCCCCATACGGGGGACGTCCCGCTTCCCATTTAAGCTCGTAACTGTTTCGTGGACTGCAGTCTCTTTTCTGACCTTTTGACCCCCGAACGAGATCGCAGGGTCACCTAACTTTTCCGCCCGCTAGAGGGACACCTGACGATACGCAAATGGCGCCCTCTAGTCGATCTGCCCTTTCGGAGCCGCGTCCATAAAAACCGATAGTCCGAACCCATTCAAATAAATTGCAAGTGGGATTTAGTTGGAAATGTCCCAGGGGCCCCAAATTTTTACTTGGGGGTCTGTGGGGGCCCCCGGCGCGCTCCACTGAGAGAGCGGGCCGATCGGAGCATCTTTGGCTGGAAGTCGTAAAACAGCCAGGGAGGGAGCCGGTGAGCGTCTGTGGGTCGGGGGCGCCTGCCCCCCGCCTTAGGGCCGTGTTCGGACGCGTTCCGTAAAAATAGTGGGTAAGCGGACAAATAGTGAGTTAGTGGGAGAGGGCGAAGGCAAGCGGTGAAAGGTCGAGGTCAAAGTCGTTCCGGCACAATAGCGGGGAAATGGACAAATAGTGGGTTCGTGGGACCTGGGGGGAGGGGCCCGGAGGCGAGGCGGTGGTCCGCAGGGGTCGAGGGGCCGTTCCGCCATCTTAGCGGCGAAATGGACAAATAGTGGGTTCGTGGGACGAGGCCCTTGGCCCAGGGAGCCAACCCATGTACCCTGGTAGAGAGATGGACAAATACCGAAACTGTGGACGCACAGGCTCTGGGGTAAGAGCCCTGCACAGTCATTTCAAGGGGAGAATGCACAAATAGTAGGGTTTTGGGATCGACTACCCCATTTTGCCCCCTAAAATTATTGGAAACGGACCTTGAAAGGCTCCATGGACGGAGGGGTGGGGTCAACAGGTCGGTGTCGCCCCCTTTGGCACGGTGGCCCCTAGGTCCCGCCCGAGCGACGTCCTGAAGGTGCTGGGGCCTTACAGTGAAGGGAAAACTTGTTTTGGGTCGTACGGCTTCGTACCTCAGGGCCATGAGAGAGGGGCCCCTGAGATGCGATAATCTCAAATCTCGGAGCCCTACCACCCGTCGTCCCCGTACGGGGGACGTCCCGCTTCCCACTGAAGCGCGCAACTGTTTCGTGGACTGCAGTCTCTTTTCTGACCTTTTGACCCCCGAACGAGATCGCAGGGTCACCTAACTTTTCCGCCCGCTAGAGGGACCCCTGACGATACGAAAATGGCGCCCTCTAGTCGATCGGCCCTTTCGGAGCCGCGTCCACGAAACCGCTAGGCTGAACCCATTCAAATAAATTGCAAGTGGGATTTAAGTTGGAAATGTCCCAGGGGCCCCAAATTTTACGTGGGAGTCCGTGGGAGCCCCCGGCACGCTCCGCTGAGAGCGCGGGCCGATCGGAGCGTCTTTGGCCGGAAGTCGTAAAACAGCCAGGGAGGGCGCCGGTGAACGTCTGCGGATCGGGGGCGCCTGCCACCCGCCTTAGAGCCGCGTTCGGACACGTTCCGCAAAAATAGTGGGTAAGCGGACAAATAGTGGGTTCGTGGGACCTGGGGGCGTGGCCAAGGGGGTCCGCGGGGGTCCGGGGTTGATCCGTCACAATAGTGGGCAAATGGACAAATAGTGGGTTCGTGGGACCTGGGGGCGTGGCCAAGGGGGTCCGCGGGGGTCCGGGGTTGATCCGTCACAATAGTGGGCAAATGGACAAATAGTGGGTTCGTGGGACCTGGGGGGAGGGGCCCGGAGGCGAGGCGGTGGTCCGCAGGGGTCGAGGGGCCGTTTCGCCATCTTAGCGCCGAAATGGACAAATAGTGGGTTCGTGGGACGAGGCCCTTGGCCAAGGGGGCCAACCCATGTACCCTGGTAGAGAGATGGACAAATACCGAAACTGTGGACGCACAGGCTCTGGGGTAAGAGCCCTGCACAGTCATTTCAAGGGGAGAATGCACAAATAGTAGGGTTTTGGGATCGACTACCCCATTTTGTCCCCGAAAATGATTGGAATCGGACATTCAAAGGTTCCGTGGCCGGAGGGGTGGGCTCAACAGGTCGGTGTCGCCCCCTACGTGTGTCCAAAACCCCCCTATTCCGGGGTCAGCAAATCGGAGCGTGCGGGGGGCGGGGTAAGCAGAAACGTCCCAGTCCCCCTTTAGAAAACAGGCTAAGGGGATCCAAATTCACCCTGCGATCCATCCGGAGCACTATTGGTCCAATGGCAATTTTTTTGAATGGGCTTTTTTCCACGAACCCGCTATATGTACTACCTTATTAAAGTTAAAAAAAGTGATATAGGCAAGAGCAGTGAGAGATTATCTCTCTTTTGTTGTTTGATTATCATGAATGAGAGACAGCAGGAATATTAGACTGCTGTCACATTAAGAGTTGCCCGGATCCAATATACTCTTACACACGTGTTTTTTTTTTCTCGGCTGTTTGCTTTCACTTAAGACCTAAATTGCTGTGTTTACGAGGATACTTGCAAAGACGAGCATTTTGACATATACAAGTGTGTGTGTTTAACTGTTCATAGCCTATAAAGCGGCAAAAATAACTGTTATTTTAGTAATGTTCAATACTCCCGTGCTCTGTGAGAAGCATCTTCCAAGTGCGCGTGTCTCTCTGACAGCGTTCAGAAACAGTCTCTCAGACAGAGCGCACATATAGTAAAATGAGTTCTCTGTCAGCAGCTTAAAGTCACTTGTTTTAAAATCGTAATGCTTATAAATGCATGCAAACGATAAGTTTTCATGACCACATTGCACGTCACATGAGCATGTAACTTCGATAGAAAAGATGGTACAAAATCTCTACCTGTTGACAAATTTCTACCGGTTAATCATGTCTACCGGTATTATATATTGCCCACCCTTAATGCAGGTTGTTGAGGAGAGATGTGCCTTTACTGTTACAAGCTATCAGATGTGAAATTTTCACCTAGATGATAAAATTACAAAATAAATCTATGTCTACAGAACTAAATATCATTGAGACTTGGTGTTGAGTACTTTTGAACAGCTGTCATTTTTATTTATGAACGATGATTTTCATGGTCTTTGAAAACCTGGATATATGAGGGAGTTTTAAAGTGGGATTTCTACACCTGGAAAAGCTATGGCAATTAAAATCCTAAACAGTCATAGATATTTTTATAATGATTATATACTGCACTGTACACACACAAAGCAATTTAGCACATTCAAACCTCACTCAGTATTCCTCAAGAAATGTACGCATCTAGTTTGTTGTGTCCTTTATTTGTTGTGTGTTATTAGCTCTGTGCTAGAGACCCTTGTTTGTCATTTAATGATAATAGTTCAGAGAAGTGGCTTTTCTTCCAGGGTGCACATCATGAAAGCTCTTCTGTAAATGAGTTAATCCATTTCCTGCTCCGACCCACAAGTCCTGCCTCCTTTCAAATACCACGAGACCAATCAGAGATGAAAGAAGACGGACTGGGAAGTTATCCCTCTGGAAATTTGCTGCTCGCTCCTTCGCCTGTAACGACTCGCCGCTATAGCGACACATCAGTGGGGCCATCCTCTGAGACAAAGGGGGAGGAGTCTATCTCAATGGCAAGGCAGGGGCGTCGGCTTTCTTTAAACCCCACCCCTCACCAGCCACCGTCCCCGTGTCAGGTCTGCTTATCCTTATTTCTGCTTGGGACATGTGCAGATAGAAGACATTCGCCCTATTCTTTATTTCCAATTCCTCACGTACCTGATGTCCGCAGAGGCTCCTTCAGTGAGACCTCTGACCTCTCCCAGCTTAACAAATCTCTGGAGAGCATCACGGGCCACAGACATCAGCCCGAGAGAGGGCAGTACCGGCCTGCCCTCAGCCACAGCGATGAGGGGCACACCCTGGAGCCGCCTCGTGATGCACTGACCTCCCGTCGCAGAGCCAGTTTTTGTGCTGGCGAGCGCTCTCTGGCTGATGCGGTAGGTGGAGGACACGGTGTCGCCTTGCTACTTTAGAGGAAAGCTCTGGTTTTCTCCAGCCTTTGCAGTGGGTCTGCTGTTGCTCCCAGGTGCCTGTAGGACTTCTAATCAGTCTAATATGCTCAGATGCATTCTTCTCCTTTGCACTTCTTCTCGGCGGCTGTAACCGTACTTACCTATCCTGCAGGTGTGGCCGTTCTCTTACAGAGGAGATCCCAACTCCCCGAAACCTATCCATTAACCACGCTTACGATATGCCTGATGTCATGCTGCTAACCTTCTTTATGAATCATTTATGTTTTCATTCACTTAACCTGGTTGTGTGTGATCTGCATGCCTGCTATTACTCATTGTAGCATTTGTTGACATGTGCTGTTTTATTTAACAATCCAACATACTAAAGAATGGGCCAGATTTACCAACAGTTTTAGCTTTAAAAAACTACTAAAGACCTGTGATGAAAAATTTGTAATGAAAAGGCGTGGACAAAGTTATTTTTGTGGCTGACCTTATTGCATATGCATTTGTAGGTGTTTCCCTTTCAGACACAAAGGGAACAGAGTATTCATGCAAGGTGATTTAGTAAGTTTCAAGTTTAATTTATTTATAAAGCGGTTGACCAAAGTGCTGTACAAAATTGCGTTAATCCATCACCCACATTAAAATAGACATTCACAGGACATTGAAAGCACAAGAATACAAATAGGTTTTTAAAAGACTTTTAAACTCAGACACTGTAGTCACTGTTCTGATAATGGCAAGTTATTCCTTAAGTTGGGTCCAACTACTGCAAAAGCTCTGACACCCCTGCATTGCAGTCTAGATCTGGGTACCCGAAGAAGATGACTGGTCTGTGATCTGAGTAATCTGACTGGGTTGTGTTCAGTAATCAACTCTGAAAGGTATCGAGGAGCAAGATTGTTTAACAACTTTCCGGTCTCTCTCTTGAAACCAACAATGAAGTGACTTAAACTGCAATTCATCGACTGGCCACTAGAGACTGGCTCCAAAAGGGAGTCAGTCCCATAGACCCCCCATGTTAAAATGCCCAACTTTACAGCAGAACATTTTTTTTACAGCCTGGTACAGTGCTTTTACAAGTGGTACAAGTGGTTTTGGTCTATAGCTAATTTTGCCCTTCATGACAACTGTGAGGGGGTGATTTTTTTTTGTAACTCGTCTATTTAAATTATAGTAAGCCTTAAAGTTCTGCATAATTAAGGGTGTGGCCACTTGAGTGACAGGAGGATTGCCACTGCTGTCACCACCATTAAGCTAGGCGGGTGTGGTTTCAGCAACCAGCTCCACCCACATCCCGCCTCTTTGCCCATTCTCAGTCATCCAGGAGTGATGTATTGCCAAGATGGCGATGGCCGGCTCCGCCCACTTTGGGCTTCAAAAATGCTCTTCAGAAACCTACGGGTGACGTCATTGACACTACGTCCATGTTTTTATACAGTCTATGGATATGACACACCATATCTCCTAAATATAGAACCAAAAGGTAGCACGTACAGTGAAAACAGTAACAGTGCCAAAGTTGAACCCTGAGGGACACCACATGTAACATGTAGTAAGGTTTGCGCTAGTCAGTTTAGAGGTATTTGCACCATTATTTAACACCCCCAAAAAGCATGCCTTATTTTGTGCCTGTGTTGTTAGTAGATTACCTGCACCTACTTGTCAACCCTACGTTAGTTTGCACCGCTCTTGGTAGATTGCGGTCATTATGTAGATGTGCTGTGTTCTCTCATTTGTGCATTGTCAGAAGATTAACAGCAGAACTTTCCATTCCCATCAGTGCTTTTATGGGATTGTGGTCTAATGCGAATTTGCCCTGTTCTGTAAATCTGGCCTATAATTTGTGTTATGTAGTAGAAGTGTATTGGTTCTCATTAGTTTGTTTCCTCTTCTGCAGTCTTCTGTTCTGAGAGTCCAAAGCCAGGCTGCACCTGCCGCAGCTCAACACATGCAGACGTTCCCTCCTGTCTCCTCAGAGACCCCCGCGCAGGCCGCCAGACAGAATCTGTCCACTCCCCTGCCGCTGGCGCTTCTGCAGGGTGTCTCGATCGCACCGCAAACCATGGATCAACAACAGCTTGCACCTACAGGTCAGACTACCGAGCTGAAAGCACAGGCCCACACGCTCCAAACTGCAGCGTCGCATCAGCCATTCTCTGTGCCACAGAGTGCCGCGGGTCCGAGTTACCATCCTGCCGGGGCAGAGCTAGCAAATGCACAGACATTTCCACCTGTGCAGCTCACTGCAGTCGCAGCTGCACACAGTCTCCCATCTAAAACAGAAGCAGCGCTGCCTGCAGATCAGAGCTTTCAGAGCGGAGCCTCCACCGTGCAGCATATCCCACCAGCATCTGCACAGACTCGACAAACACCTGTGTTACAACATTTGCAGCAACTCACTGCAAATGCCACAACAGATGGGCAACTCCGAGACTTCTCAAACATGCAGCAAACTGCTCCTGTGCAGCTGAGCCAGACAGGCCCTGCACCACCTGTCCCACAGGTATGCTTGTTTGTCATCTTCTTTTTATTTTCTCAACTTTTACGTGGACCCCCCTAGCACTATAACTCCCATTGGAGTGAACTTTGTGCTTTGTAACTTTGCAGATCTTTTTCATGCACAAACAGCAGCATTACACACTAAAAGAAATAATGTAAATGTAAAAATGCATAATAGGATCCCTTAAAGCCTGGGATACACTGCACGATTTTCAGCTGTCCAGACGAAAGATTGGCATCGTGAAACAATCGTGGTGATTTCTATGATCGCAGCTCCTAATCGGTGGTCCTGTGTCGTACAGTGAGAGAGGTTCAAAGACAGACATTGTCACGGTCTCGTGACCAAAGATAGCCTACGATAATTTTCTGACAGTGTCAGAAATTCAGCATGATCATTGCTCAGTGTTTGCTGCTACGACCCACGTTTGCTGACCAGCCAATAAAAAATGCGACATGAAATCAACGCGACATGGAGCTAAAACCTAAAACTGCTAACCTCAAGCTCTTATCCCTTCCTCTTTCACCACTTCCACTTTTTTCAGCACACATACAGTATAAACTACAATTGCCAAAGTGTGATTAGTCATGCTCTTTTTGTTTACCACTAGCGCATGCTGATGACATTTTTATTCTTCAATAGTAACTTGCGTCGTAGCCTGTGTCAATTGGTGTCATCATCGTACAGTCTGCAGACATGTCGTACCCGAGTTTATTAGATCCATGTCGCACAGTGTGATTTGCAATGATCTTGTAGGATTGCTACAATTCTGCAGTCTACAGAAGGCTTTAAAGAAAAAAAGATGATGACTGACTAACTTGTAAGCTTAATCTAAGTTTATGTAACTGGCCATAGGGATGCCCAATCCTGTTCCAGGAGATCTACAGAATTCAGCTCCAATCCTGCCCCAACAGACATCTGTAATTAAGTTTTCCTAAAGATCTTAATGAGCTGCTTCAAATGTATTTTTTCAAGGTTTGAGCTGAACTTTGCAGGAAGGTAAATCTCCAGGAGCAGAACTGGACACCCCTACTGTAGACTGACTGTGAAAGACAAGAGTGACCTACATCTGCAAACCTCCTCTGAGTTTTCTTGAGTCATCTTGTTTTCTCTTTGCACACTTGTATTTCTCTCTTTCTATCCTATTAGCTCTCCATTCAGACACAGCTGATGGACAGCTGGCAGCAAGGAGGACAGTCTACCTCCAGTCTGCTGACACAACCTGTTCCTCCTCCTCCTCCAGCTTACCTCACACAGGTACTCCCTTCTGCCAGCTCCTCTGCTTCTCAGATGCGTGATTTGTAGGGATGCACAATATTATCAGAACTTTATCGGAATCGGCTGATAAAGGCTAAAAATGTAAATATCGGCATTGGCCGATTTGAAAAAAATGATGCCGATATGCCTTGCCGATAAGACAAATAGCTCACATGTGCTCAGGTTGTGATAGTGATAAGAGCATGTCAGTAGTGAGGTCAGTCTTGAAGCGAATTTTTGCCTGAATGATGATTAGATTCATTGTTTTGGATCACTGCATTTAATCTGAGAATGCACATACAGAATGACGTGTCCATGTGCGAGAGAGTCAGCAGTTTCTAGCACGTGCAGTAGCAGCAGCGACAGCCTCCCCCAGGTCCTAATGCCCGTCTGGTAAGGCGTTTTATTTACTTAGGAGGCACTGTTGGCCTATTTGTAATAAAATGAAAATAAAATACACAAATATATTTTTATTCAAATGGATTATGAAAACTTAAATAAAAGGTGCTCTTTTGCTTTAGACAATCTATTAATTTTAAATCCACAAATAAAATCTTTATTAACAAATAAAATCAGGTTTCAACTGCATCTGTCTGAGAAAAGATTCATTTTATTAATTATTTTCAAGCTTTCAATGTACTCTCATTAAAAAAAATGTTTATTACTTCTAACGAAGACTTTTTTTGCTCAAAAGTAAAATAATTTGTTCATAATCTCCGCACTGGAGAGTTAAGTATATAAGTTATATTGTTTCAAAATAAATATCATCAAAACATATATCGGCATCGGCTATTGGCCAAAATGATTTGAAAAATATCGGCATATCGGATATCAGCAAAAATCTAATATCGTGCATCCCTGGTGATTTGTGTAGTATTGTGTCCAATGTACAAAGTGGCCACTTTTGACTGGCCAAATTTAGCATGCGTTTAGCTCTTCTGTTCATGATGGTGGTTATTCTTCCCATGCTACAATGCACTTTTGTCTCCTCCTCCAGTTTCCTTCCATTAACTCAGCTCAGTCAGTCAGGACCCCTCTTCCTGGATGTGACCCGTACCCCGCCTGCTTTCCCTCTGTGCAGTCATCCCTCAGTCTGCCTGTCCCGACACACCCCAACATCTCGCCAGTGTCATGTTCGCAGATGGAGATCTCTGCGCTAACCCAGTACCCCCACCTGTCCTCCACTTCTCCTATACCCACACAATGTCCCGCTCCACCCTTTGCTGCTCCAGTGTTCGCGCCTCCAGTTCCCACAATTCACCAGTACCAGCAGGCCTATTCTGTTGCTAAGCAGCCCGCCATAAACTCCATGGCCACTCTCTCCCAACATTCCCACAGTCAGGCCACACCCACAGCGCACCAAAGTCTCCACCCCACTCCAAACCCCGCCTCTATGTGTGCCAGGGTCCCTCCCACTATACAAGCTCCGCCCACCCAGGTAGGGTATGTCAGTGTCTTAAAGGGATAGTTCGCACAAAAATTGGCACATTGAATGCTTACTTTTGAATCACAGTCACAATGGTTTTCAGAGGAAATATTTACTACCATACTAATTCGGTAGGGATGTCCTGATCAGGTTTTTTTGTGCCCCCGATCCGATCTGAGTCATTGAATATTGAGTATCCTCCGATACTGAGTCCCGATCCGATACTTGTAAATTCCTAGTGTTTGGTGCACAATTCAAGTACATTAAAGTTATTAAAATCAATCCAATTTATACCGAGTTGCGCAGACAGTAAAATTAATATATGTATGTATATGTAATATAATATAATGTAATATAATTAAAATTATTATAATAAGATACACTCTCTCTCTATGCACACACTATATAAAGACTTTGGTAGATGTAAACATGCTACAATTTTAACCATTGTAAACAGATTGTGTTGTCACAATTATGAATATGGGACTGATGATATAAACTTCTTATATTTTATATGTACAATAACCAGAATAATTACAACATAAGGTTAGAAAGCATGAAGTGTCAGAATGCCAGTCTATCAGTCAAATCCAAAACGGTTGGCAAACCCACCTAAAGGCGCACACCGCCACCCACTGCATGACCCTGGCATGCAGCCGATGTAAAATAAGGATCGGGCTTAGGAGAGCTGATAACGATAAGTAAAAAAAATGCTTGATCGGCCATCCTATAATTCAGTATTAATATTCAAATTCAGATTTTATGAATGTTTATCCAAAGGTTGTAGTTTCCCATTTTTTAAACTATAGATTTGAAATTTAATTGAAATTGAATGAGTCTTACTTATTCATTTATTTAAAAAAAAAAATCTTACATTTTTCAGGGAGTCTTGACCAGCCATTCCCAAACTGTTCACGTGGACCAGAACTCGTCCAGTAGCTCCGATCACGTCCATGTTTCTCAGATGATGACACACCTGACTCCAGCTCCTGCCCCGAGCTCCAGCGTCAGCCATAATGCGCCTCAGCCTCCCGCAGTACCACAGCTCTCGCCCTTCAGACCCATCCTCGACACATTCGGCTCTGCGGTGCCCGTGGACCCAAACCAGGCTCCTCAGCACTCCAGCCCAGCCTCTTTACCCACCGTCCCGCATTCAGGAGCCGGTGCCAGCCTGAGCCAGCAGAACAGCAGTGTAAAGCCAGCGCTGCAGCAGCAGCACAGCACCAGTGGATGTGGAGGAGCTCCCACTGAAGTATGCTCTGAGGTGAAGCTCTTCTTCAAATGAAAATCCCATAATACAGCAACAACCTCGAAACACCATTAGTGATGTGTACAGTACATGCACTGGTCACTTGAAGGAAGTATCATTGCCGTTTACGACCATGTGATCATGAGTGGGGTGTTTTCACATTTAATTTTCAGAATCAAAATCAGAATTGGCTTTATTAAGTGTGTGCAAACACACAAGGAAGTTGTTGTGGTTTTTTAGGAGCTCTTGGTACATGCATACATACATACATATGACATGAGAACAGAAAGAACATTTAAATAAGACTAAAGAAAAAACTAAAAATAAATAATAATAATAATATTAATAATAATGCGTCATGAATGGAACAGAAGATTAATGTACAGATATGTGCATTTTTTACTTGTATATACAGCTGTATAAATAAAAATATGAATATGAAGAGTTCAGATGCAAAAGCCTCAAAGTGCCGTCTGAAATTTTCTTCTAAAATTAACATTTTTATCAGACTCCTATGTTTATGTTCAGTTATTTCACTTTAATGGCAATGAAAATAACCTATTCATTGCCATTAAAGTGAAATTACTGAACCTACACATAGGAGTCTGATAAAAATGCTCATTTTAGAAGAAAGTTTCAGATGGCACTTTGAGGCTTTTGCATCTGAACTCTTCATATGTATTTACATACTATTTGAGAGAGAGGTAAACCAGAGGGGTTTTTTTCTGAACTAGAAGAACCTAAAACCCTCAAATTACTCTCTGCCAGGACTGTCAGCATAAATTATCCTTGCATATTTACATATTTTGATGTTCGTTGGACATGGCCAGACTGTAGGTACATTGTAATAAATTTGAATTACAGGCATAAATTTGTTTTGTATCATCAGTCTTTACAGCTATAAACAGTTTTGATGCTGCATTATCTAATATTGTGTTCAAAATAAAGTGGCAGGCAGTAATGCATAGATTTGAGTAGGGAGCATCAGGAGATAAGGTTTATTATGAATGTAATTCATTCATTGGTTTAGTCCAATTAATGGACTGTCTTACTAAGCTTTTGTGAGTGCTGTATATTTATATCTTTATATTTAGCCTAGCAACACGTAAACAGCAATCTCTGTTGGAATCATGTGCCATTGCCGTTGAACTCATTGCCTTCTGTGCACTTTAGGAGCATGTTCCTGATAAACAGACAGCACCAGCTGGTTCCACGAATGACAGGTGTGTTTCTCTGTTCACAGAACAGTGCTGTATTATTTTTTCATCTCGCACGCTTTCGGAGTTACAAACCTCATGCATGCAGAAGCTCAGTGATCGGATCTCTGTTCTTTTGCAGTATAAACTCAGATGCCACATCAGGTAAAGAGATGAGCGATGGGAACGAGGGCTCCGGCAGAGCTCGCAGTGAATCACAAGTGCGAAAACCCAATCGCAAAACGTCCCGCACGCGCTCCCGCCAAGACAAGATCAACAGACCCAAACTCACCATGATCAAAGTGAGTCACAGATGAAGAATGTCCAAACATGATGTTTAGATGCTAGCTGTCAAAAATAAAGTGATTTGTGAAGCTTATAATTGTTTGAGTGTTTCACAGGTCAATGCTGGTTTGGACATTAGAACACCTAAAATAATTTGAAACATTTCTGTTAATGTTGACATAGTTCTTTCGGAGGCATTTTTTTGAAGTTCCTGTTGTTGTATTCTCTGTGACTGTGTTACAGGTGTGTGACACAGGAGACAAGATGGTGGAGTGTCAGCTGGAGACTCATAACCATAAGATGGTGACGTTTAAATTTGACCTTGATGGAGATGCTCCAGAGGAGATTGCCACATATATGGTGAGATCTTCACCTCTACTTTCTCTCTCCCTCCTCATATGCCCTTCTCTTCTTCTGGCAAACTCCCAGAGGTGATGCAGTTCAAACTCCTGTACTAAAGTTTATGGATGCTATTTTTCTTAATGTAAACGTGTGGTAGGATTTGGAGTAGGAATGGGCCAAAATTTTTCAAATCTGTAAAACTAAACATGAATTAACATCTGATTATTTAATTATTATAATCATATAAATGAAGTACTTTTTAATTTCATTAAAAAAAAATGTAATGAACTCAAATGATAGACTCTAAATTCTGTGTGGCTATTAAGCTGTTATATCCAGAACATGTTTTATTAATGTGTAAGGTTGCAACATTGCTTGGCAGACCTGAACTAACTCCACTTTGTGTCTGAAAAAATACTCAGCAACAACACAAGATAAACAATTCTTATTTATTTTTTTAATCATAAATGTACAATTGTGTGGTTGGTAGCATTGCATTAGTTGTATGTGGCAAATAACACATCTGTTTTTGTCCTGCAGTCTGTGTGTCAGAACACAACCATTTTTGGAGAACCACTGCATTAATGCTTTATTGTCATGTTCAGACAGTGTTCCTCATATACAGCTAATTGAATCTTAATTGGTAGATGGGCGTACTGTATCTGCTTGTCCTGGATAGATGAGTGGGCTCAAAGTGCTGGTTCTTGTTGATGTTCCTCCAGGTTGAGAACGAGTTTATTCTGTTGCTGGAGAGGGAGATGTTCATCGAGCAGCTGAAGGATATCATGGATAAAGCCGAGGACATTCTGAATGAGGATGCTGAGGGTGAGAAGGCCTCTGTCCAGACCTCACCGCTCTGTCAGACGCCTGTCACAGCAGACTCCGGCCCGCAGGTCAGGCCCAGTGCTTACTTAATACAGACATGCTTTAGATGGAAATGCACCAGCTATCGTGTCCTTGAGTATGGACACACTGGATACAGTGGAGCTGAAGTCACACCTTAAGGAAATTTGCTTTCCTCTACAGCCATAGTGCATGATTGCAGAAAATATCAGGGTTTTCCATCTCAATTCAATATAAATTCATGTGTATATACTGTATACTGTCAATATAAGGGGATAAAAATATTTTGTTGAATGCTTTTTTTAGCACCATTTTAAACTTGGTTTAAATTCAGTATTTGCTTGCATTCGTTGTGTGTAATTATGCGAGTATCATAAATAAAAAGGATGTAAGTTATTAACTTTTTTAATTTCTCATTTAAAAGTCTAGTGTCTAAATATTTATTCAAATGAAGAACTTAAAAATAAGTAAGCAGGTATGACCTGCAATATTCTAGATATATTTAATAAAGAGCCATACAGGTAAGCCATACATTAAAAGTAAGCAATACCTGAGGGTTAAGAAAACCATACTAATGTTGCCTCTCCATCACTCTTCAGAATAAAATTAATACTGTAAATGTCATCGACGTTGTAACGGAGTCTAAGACTAGAACTAGGAACTGAGACTAGGAACTAGAAACTAAGACGGTAGATTTTGGGAAATGGCTCCATAAAGTGCTAACACTTGGAGAGCGATAAACGCAGACAATACTCGGCGACTTGAGCAGGATCTGAGTGGGTGTTATATAGTATGTGTGTGATTGACTGCAGGTGAGTCCAATCAGTGCAGTGTAACATGGGAAATGTAGTCCAGGGTGACATGTAACAGTCTGTGTGGTGTGAAAGTCAATATAATGGAAGGGCGACCTCTGGTGGCAATCGGACGGAAGGCCACGGAATGGATTCGTGACAGAGCCCCCCCCCCAAGGAGCGGCTTCCAGACGCTCCCAACATAGTACAATCCAGGAGGGTGGTGGAGCGGAGGCGGAACAGGGGGAGGGATGGAGGGCCAGGTCCATGTGGAAGCGGAGGGACAGGGGACTGAGGCAAAGCCAGCAGAGCCGGATGCCAGGGCGGAGCCGGCAGGATAGGTGGAACTGAGGACCACCACAGCAGAGCAGACGAGTCTGAAGATCCCCACGGCGAAGCTGAAGACCACCAGAGCCAGACAGAAGACCACCACGGCGGAGCAGACGGAACAGAAGACCACCAGAGCCAGACAGAAGACCACCACGGTGAAGCAGATGGAGCAGAAGACCACCAGTGCCAGAAAGAAGACCACCATGGCGGAGCAGAAGACCACCAGTGCCAGATAGAAGACCACCACGGCGGAGCAGACGGAGCAGAGACCCATGGTAGAGACTGGGACCTAGGAAAAACTGAGACACGAGACAGACAGAGCATATACAGTCTCAAAGACCGAGGCAGGGAGCGCATAATAACCAAGAGTAGTGACTGGAACTGAACTGACAAACAACTCAAAAACTATTACTGGGCAGGCAGATAGTAAGACATCAGAATTGTCAGTGGGGTGGAAACAGACAGGTGAATTAACGTCAGGTTCATTGAGGGATATGGGACTGGCAGATAATTCAGACACAGATTCATGGAGAGATTCTGGATAGACTGACAGTTCATGATCAGACTTGTTTACAGAAACTGGCAAAACAGAGTGTTCAAAATCAGACTCAATAGCAGCATTTAGACGGACAGAGAGATCACAATCAGCCTCCATGGCTGGTTCAGAACAGGACGAGAGTTTATAGACGGCCTCCATAGCGGTGACAGGACAGGCAGAGAGTTCACAGACGGCCTCCATAGCCGTGAC
>NW_015556097.1:296162-307270 GCF_001515605.1 Sinocyclocheilus anshuiensis | reverse complement strand
TCACAGACGGCCTCCATAGCCGTGACAGGACAGGCAGAGAGTTCACAGACGGCCTCCATAGCCGTGACAGGACAGGAAGAGGATTCACAGACGGCCTTCATAGCCGTGACTGGATGGGCAGAGAGTTCACAGACAGCCTTCATAGCTGTGACAGGACAGACAGGGAGTTCAGTAATGGGTGCCACTACCGTAACCAGAGCTGAAGTGAAAGATGTCGCCTCCGGAGGTTCTGCAAGACTTGACTCATGAAGATCAGCTGTGACTTGACTCATGACGATCAACTGTGACTTGACTTGATTCATGACGGTCAAATGTGACGTGACGTGACTTGACTCAGGAATAGCAAATGAGAAATGACGGTGCGTTGTTGTGGTGCGGCCGCCATTTCAGTCACAGACGCGGTGTCGCATTCCTCCTCCGCGACACCCACAGTGAATGAAGAGCCAACACACAACAAAGCATAGTCCATAAACTGTGTGTGATTCTGAGTGATGAACGCGGACCCTCGCGTTTAAGCTTAGACATCAGCGGTTGATTAATACCTCCGCAAAAAAACTCTTATCAACAAACAGTCCGGTAAATCAGAGTAATAGGCAATGGCTAGATACTCTGGAATATAATTCTCCAGCGAACGCGGGCCTTGTTTAAGAGCTAATAATATTCATGCTGTGTCCATACCTGGCCAATGTTCTTCTGAAAAGCTACTGGATCCTTGTGCGGCCGAGTATTCTGTAACGGAGCCGACGAGAGGAGAGGCGTGCGGATCCATATGCAAGCTTTTATTAATGAACATGGTCAAAAAACACAGGCAGGGTCGAACAACAGCAAACAGGTATGGCACAGGCAAGACAAAAGAGCAATCCAAAACGGGCTTGAGTCAGACAACAGCAACGTTATCCAGAGGGCTTGACAAGAGAGGTAATCCGTAAACGAGAGCAATAGTCTAGGCGAGGGACAAACACAGTCCAAAACGGCAAGGCAAAAGGTAAATCCAAGATACGCAAGCAAGAATCAGAAACCAGGAAATCAGGAAACACAACGAGACTAGACTAAGACTAGAACTAGGAACTGAGACTAGGAACTAGAAACTAGAAACTAAGACAGGGAAATGGCTCCGTAAAGTACTATCACTTGGAGAGCGATAAACGCAGACAATACTTGGCGACTTGAGCAGGATCTGAGTGGGTGTTATATAGTGTGTGTGTGTGTGTGTGTGATTGACTGCAGGTGAGTCCAATCAGTGCAATGTAACATGGGAAATGTAGTCCAGGGTGACATGTAACAATCTGTGTGGTGTGAAATTCAATGTAATGGAAGGGCGAACTCTGGTGGCAATCGGACGGAAGGCCACGGACTGGATTCGTGACAGACGTAATAATCTATGCATAATATGCTGTAATGTTTACCAAAAATTGCTGCAAATACCTGTATAATGAAGCTGTCGTCTATCCTACTTAAACCCATTCAAGTGTATTGTCACCACTGATCTATATATAATGACTCTATTATAGACCAGTGATTGTCAACCCTGGTTTGTTTGGAGAGCTCCATGATCCACGTGACGCCAGCGAGATCAAAGCTTGTCGCAACTCTGTTTTTCAATGGCTCTGGCTTTAACTGAAGCGCTACATTTTACGATTTACGCCACATTAAGTGCACCAAAATGGTATTTATTGTTTGAATTTAGTATTAAAACGTATAAAATTTTAAAGCTGAGACTTTTTCATATCGCAAGCAGGGATATCAAGAGCCTGGGAGCGTGTGTCAGAGTTAGCAACTCTGAAATATATGTTTTTATTGATAATTGGAGCAACACATTTTGTGGGAAAATAAATAAAAAATAAATCATAAATGGTGTTTTTTAAAAACAAAAATCATATAAATGCATAAGGTATTATACCTACATAATACTTTCATTTAGCCCCAACAGCAGGAGCGCAGTTTCCCCAATATAATACTTTTACATATTCTTCAGTTATTGAAAAACTGTTGATTTAATTACCTTGAACAAAACTGCAAACCATTAAAGTCTATGTAAAGTCTATTCTGAGAATTGTTTCTAAACACATTATAAATGTTAGAAATGCATTGCTGAAACAGGATTTTTTTGGGCGGGGCTAAAATCATGACTCGGATGATGCAATGGAGCCACTGAGCATGGCCCCTCCCCACGTCTATAAGGGGTGTGTTCGACTTGAAGCAGCGCTGTGCAGACCGATCATTGTAGGACATCAAAGTACAGTGAGAGTTGTAGAGAGTAGACGACTCCTTATGCTTTCGAATCGTTCTCACGGTACTTTGTCATACAATGATTGGTCTGTGCAGCGCTGCTTCAAGTCGAACACACCTAATAACTAGTGCATTAGCATCAGTGGTTCACCCGCTAAATAGTGAGCTACTGACTTTACCGTTAGTTACTACTACAGCCTACAGTTTGCTAGCTAGCTATACCTTCGTTGCGTAAATGCATTATTACCTAGTTGCGATCATTTACAAAACATCTCAATCTCCTTATTTAAATTAAGCTGCTAGAGGGAGCATCCATTCGTGTTGTAGCGGTATTTGACAGTTAAGAGAGACGGCATCTTTCCCGCGAGTGGGCGTGGTTTCAGTGCTGACAGTGGACGCCCCCGGTGTTTGAGAGTAGAGAATACTGCTTATTTTTTCAAGATTTTGATGCCTTATGTTATTTACTTGCTGTTTTTTATCATTCAAATTTGGTTGGGTTGTTAATAACACATTTTTCTGTGGTGTGACAAACTCAGAACACATTTAAAGTGCTCCTTTTGTCATTGGGTTATGAAAGGTTCATATTTTGGTTTTGGGAGTCCCTAACAACAGGTTGACATGCATGCAAGGTCAAAAAACCCTTTCATTGTCTTATAATATGCATTTATTTTTACCTTACTTGCTCAACGACTCCCAAATGATTCGCTCAACGATTCATTTTTCCAAACCTCCTTTGCGTGACGCTAATCTGCGGTGATTGGTCCGATTGTTCTCATTTTCATTTAATCTCGCCTGTAATGCCTGATAAAGCAGCGTTTGTGAGCGCAGTACTGCTTTGTGTACAGCGTTACCGGGGAAACCGCTATTTTTACCGCTCCAAAAGCTGCACCTAGTGGCAAAGAATGAATTTGGATTTTCATTCAGACCAAGTTTTCAAGTTTTCCCGGGTCTGCGCGCACAACAAGTAGGCGGGCAATATGCTAATGTTTCATGTTGACGTCAACATGAAACGGCTTGGGATTCGTTTTAAGGGGAGACACTGCTGGCAAAAGCACTGTTTTTTCATGCAACTGTCAATTTTGAGATTTTGGGCTTTTTGGCTTTTCATAAAGCGTTTTTTCAGACCAGTGGAAAGAAAACATCCAAAAAGACACTGTTAAGCATTTCTTTTATAGCACTTTATCTATTTGTGTCAATAGATTTCAATTACAATACATATTTTTAAAGGCCGTTTTCTCAAAATGAGTTTTTTTCTCCTACACTGAGCCATAAATCTCCACTTCAGTAGAACTTACACACACCAAACTTTACATTTTTATTCCTGTCTATATCCTGAAGGTTTTTACAGAGGGATTTGTTCATATATAATTTGCTTGATTATATACAACATTTTATTTCCCCCAAACTTTTGAAAATATATTGTTTTCTGGCTGTTCAAAGTATTTTCTGAATTATGGAGTGACAAAAAGAGATACCCAAAATTCCCTCTGTAAAAACATTTGCCTCTAATATGTCAAAAAAAATAAAGAATTTTGAAACTGACTTCATCCAGTGTTCAGATTTTTGTACTAGAAATGTATGCAAATTAGCACATATTTAATTAAATAATGCCTCATTTGCATATTTAAACATAACATTTTACAAAACTTGTATTACAAAAAATGTTTGCAATTATCAATGTAATCAATCAACTGGGTAAGTAAGGTGATAATTAGTAGTTTTTTTTTTTTTACCCTATTCACCTGCAGTGTCTCGCCTTAAAAATTACTCGTTTAAATGATTCAGAGTCGACTCTTTCTTTTGAGAGACAATAACTTTATACACGGTGAACTTTCAGATTTAAAACTTTGCAGGATGTTTTCAATCACTTAGAGCGGTGTTACACACTGCATGAAAGGTCATTTTCAAAAATCCATAATAGGGGCACTTTAATATTGCTTTACACAGACTTTAACAAGACCTTTGTCTCAAAATATATTTTATCAATTGTATTGATTCTCATTTGCTACATAAATGTATAACATTAAAGGGGACATCAGATGCAAAATTCACTTTTACATGGTGTTTGAACACAACCACCCTACAATGATAAAAATTCACCCAGTGCTTTTTTTTTAAAAATCCCCATAAATCATGTGCACTGTCTAGGGCTGTGCGATATGGACAAAAAAACCTATTGCGATTTCTTTGATCAATTTTGCCATTTCGATTTTAATCACGATTTTGACACACACAGACATGCTTTACAGTCATAAATGCATTCAGTGTGAATTTGAAACATATTTCCAAAAGAAAACCAATTAGAGCTTAATCACAAAGCTGTAACGTCTCTAGAACAGACATAAGGCAAAATAAAGTTCACACGTACTCTGTCTGCAGTGCGTATACAGTATGTGTATGAGGTGCAGAAGCAGTACGGAATCATTTTGCTTTCGCACAGGACGCGTTTGCAGTCCGCTCCTGATCCGCGGCTGTTTACCACAAACACAACATTTATCCATTATTTTGATTTCAAATCCAAACGTTGTTTCTGAAAATGCTTTTTCAGCATTGTGGTTCTCTTTTATCACAGTACAGTATTACAATCTTTCATGGACATATTCACGTTTAAACTCAATCAATATAACTTTGTTTAACTACCACCACGAGTGCCATTCTCATCAAGATGGCGGCGCGTGAACAGCGCGAGGCTCAGCGTCTCCAGTTTTTGCAAATTACTTATTATTTTACTAGTTATTTTGAGCGCAGTTGTTCGACATAGCTACGCATTAACCTCTTACAACCGTCACACACTATTGGATATCAAACTTCGCTACACAAACACCGATGTGGATACAACACTAGATCTTCATCTACTCCCTCCCGAATTACTCCGGTCCCCGGGCTCGAGTGAATCAGCCAGTCCGACAGGAAGTGCCCGTCGTCGGCGCTGAGAACGTAAACAAAGACGGGGTAAGCGGAGCGGCCTGTGGGCTAAGCTAAAGCTCAACCCGCGTCGTCCAGAGTGTGAATGCTCTGATCTGTTAACATGGGCGCGGACAAAATACGCACCACAGACGGAGTGTGTGAACCTGGCGTTACGTTTGTATGCCCGCTATAAAGCGATTTAGAAATCGCGCACGCTCAAATCGCGATTTTATGACGATTTCGATTAATCGCACAGCCCTAGCACTGTCTCAGATCAAGTGGTTCACAGATTCTTGGCTGAGTGATGTCACATAGACCCAGGCCCCTTCCCTTAATTGTTGATTGACACTGGTGTTTTACATTACATTTAGACATTTAGCAGATGCTTTTATCCAAAGTGACTTACAAATGAGGACAACGGAAGCAATCAAAATCAAGTTAATGAATTAGATTATTAGTAAATAAATAGAGTGCAAGTCTAAAAGGAGCAAGTTTATTATTATTATTTTTATTTTTTTTATAAAGAATAAAATTAGAATAGAGAGTGCTAGAGTTAGAGGGTCAAATAAAGATGGAAGAGATGCATTTTTAGCCGATTCTTGAAGATGGCTAAGGACTCAGCTGCTCGGACGGAGTTGGGCAGGTCATTCCACCAGGAGGGAACTGTAGCGGGGTGAATGAGAACACGGACACAGTAGATGGAGTTTAACAGCAAAACCCCTGGAGGATGATTTATTTAAGCAGAGAAATTATAATACAGTGTTTTGTGAAGGTGCTCTGGTTCCCAATGGTGATAGTGTCTGTGGTCATCTGTGAAGCGCAGCGAGTGGCCAGGGGCTCAGTCTGTCTCTGTAAAAGTGGAGAGAAAACACCCATTAGTCTCTCATCCAGGGAGTATGCAACTCAACTGGCATGGTTTTCCTCCTGGCTTTTAAAGCTGTCCTGAATGAGCTCCAGGTGCGCTGGCCATCACGCTCAGGTGTTCGCCGTTGGTGATTAGTGAAGGAGCGGCGTTTTCAGGGCGATGCTGATCTGTCCTCGGATGTGCCCTCGCTGATACTCACCACAGAACAATTAATTTAAAAGTCTGTGAAAGTGATTTTGTGCCTCTTTGGGATGGCACAATAAAGCGACGTTCACTTGCAGAATGCAAGCTTCTCGAGGGCGCACAAGTCTGAAGTAATGAATTTAGGTAAAGGGGTGCAGAGCCAGTGGTGGTTTTGTAGGCAAACATTAATGCCTTGAATTTTATGTGAGCAGCTACTGGTAGACAGTGCAAATTGATAAATGGAGGTGTGACGTGCTTTATTTTTCGGCTTGTTAAAAATTAATCTTGCTGCCACGTTCTGGATTAATTGTAAAGGTTTGATAGAACTTGCTGGAAGACCTACCAAGAGAGCATTGCAATAGTCCAGCCTGGACAGAACAAGAGCTTGAACAAGGAGTTGTGAAGCATGTTCCGAAAGAAAGGGCCTGATCTTCTTGATGTTGTATAAAGCAATCTGCAGGACCGGGCAGTTTTAGCAATGTGGTCTGAGAAAGTCAGGTATGTATGTGTGTATAGTTTGTGTATGTGTGTGTATAGTTTTGCACTGTCTTGGCATTCATTGTGGACAGCAAAGTAAGAATTTCATTGCTCAGGGAAACTTGTTTTCCTCACCGGGCATATGACAATAAACGCTTTGAATCCTTTTAATCCTTATTAACAGTGATTTGCTGTCACCTGCTGGCGGTTTTAATTTCAAATTTCGGCTTTTTCTTTCTTTTTGTTTTGATTTTTTTCATGTTTTAAATCATTTCAAATATCAGTATTCAACGTTTTATGTTTAATATATCAAAACATTATTTATGCATTTGCAATTGCAGGTTAACACAGAATATGAAGAATATTAAAAACATTAGGAGTCAGCTGTCTTCGGCAGTCCTTAAGGTACCAGCACAATAACACACTTCGTCTAATTATCGTTATCGATAAAATCCCATAAAATATCGAGATATAATTTTTTGTCAATATCGCACAGCCCTAGAATGTGCCTCCGATCTACCTAAATGCGTCTATGTTTGCGGGAATCATTCGTGATCCAGCTTCACCTCCAGAAGGAGCGAGTATAAGTATTTGCAAATCGCCTTTCCTAATAACGTGCTAATTAGCAAGTTTCACGATGAGAAACGGTCGTCCATAAAATGCATTGCTGTTCTGTTGTAAGTGATCTTAAAGATTCCTAAATGCAGCTACTTTCGGAAGGCCAAATAAAGTGCTTTTGCTTTCGCCTAGAAACACACAGCGTCTCCCTGACATGGCTGCTTCAACACTAACTGCAGTTACTGAAACCACGCCTTCTTTCTTTGCGTGCACATTTGGGCAGCATTATGCAAATATTGCCACATAGTGAGGTAGATATGTGGGGGCGTGTTAGAACGAGCCATTTTAGGGGGGCGTGGCAGAGTCTTAACTTTGATAAAGAATATCTCTTTGGGTTTGAGACTTTAGTCTTTGCAACTTCAGGGATCTTATCTATGCACAATCAGCTTGTAAAACTCCAAAGAGAAAGGAAAACTTGAAATCGCATCATATGACCCCTTTAAGACCCTAAAGAATCATACCAACTTGTGGAAAATGGGCAACTGATGGCCCCTTTAAAACGCATGAAATATTAGATCAAATAAATGCAGAATCAACTTTATGTTGCTTTGTGTTGGGTCATGAATGAGCCACATTTCCTTGCATATATTGAAACATGAATGTATAGGAAAGTGCTGCGGTGAGTTTTGTGCCATCTAGTGGTTAAGAGGAAAATGAAATCAAACCCTGCTGTATCTTTAGCTCTGTTGTACCCTACTGTGTAAATGTAAATGTGAAGGGTGTCATTTCTGTGCCTCTAGCATCACCAAACAAACTGAATTTGTTGTCTTCTGTACTCAGGGGTCAAAACCTGAGTGCACGCAGTCTGACCAGCTCGTCTATAAACAGAACGGTAAGACTCTGACACGTCATGTCCAACAGATCTCGCTGTAACGGCTGTAGAATGAGCATTAACTCACAGTTTGCCTTGACTTGCAGTGCTTCACACTGGAAAGCGCTGGTTCATCATCTGTCCTGTGGCGGAGAGGGCCGCGCCTAATGGAGAAGAGGCTGCCGCGAGTAATTCAGCACACATGAACTAATGCTAAACATTAGGTTTTTAACGTTATCAAAATCTCACGATACGATAATATCTCGATATGAAGTCCACGATACGATATTTATTGCGATATTTAAAAAAAAACAGACAAATGAAAACTTGGGGAAAAATGAACATTTTGTACATTTTAGTTAAATTCTTCTATTAAAGCACTGTGAAAGTTCAAAATTAAGAGCTCCAACCCATGTTCCTAAGAAGACTTATATATTGTAAAAACAAAATTCAAATTAATATTTCATAGGTATGTTATTTTTGCTTTACACTACAGTAGAGAAATTGCAATACTTGAAAAGAGATATTTTGAATTTGGACTGAATTTAAATGTTACCCATTTAAACCGCTAGCTGTCATTAATTCATACTGCACTTTTATTTTAGACAGCTTTTAGTTTGATGGAAACGGCAGTAGAGCTTTTATTTTGGTGGAAAACTCCAGCTTCAGTAAAAACAGGCTTACAAAAATGCGTCTCACTACAAACAGTGAAATGCTGTAATCATCTGCCCATTAAAATGTTGAGAATTATACGAATGTAAAAATAAAGCCTAACTGGTGGCTGTTGCGTTCCCAAACTCACAGCACGTGCAATAAACGAGTTCACTGCATTCATTCAGTGTGAACAGAACCGTTCTGAGGTGCAGAAAACACACGATCACAAGCTGATCACCTGAACAATGTGTGTGCTTCGCTTTGAAACAGCAAAAACAGACTTCATGAAGGGATTAAGCATATTGTGCTTTCCGTTTGAGTTCACTTGACAGATACCGTGCCAAAGCATAATGGCCCAAAACACAACTTTAAAGACCTTCTATGTTAGAATAAGAAGTTTAAATATATTTGAAAAATTATACTTTTTGCCTGGAAGACAAATATCTTTTCATATTGTCATGTGACCACAATAATATTGAGACAGTTTTGCTATCGCGATACCACAATGTTGATAATATCATTACATCCCTACTAAACATGCTTACAAATGATCATCTCACACTATTACCTGTGTCTCTCCAGACCCAGAGAGCTCCTCTACATCTCAAACGCAGGATGTGAGCACAGCCAGAGCCAAACCTCTGCAGAAATGGCCATCGGTGCCACAGGCGTCCCTCTCTGAGGTTGCTCCGTCGGCCGAGGGCCCTCAGGCTGCCTGCACAGCTGTGGTTCCTGACATCCCATGCTGCCCCATTGTGCCTCCCATTTCACTGGACGTCTCTGCTCAGAAAGCAGCGGAGGTCCCTCAGCAGCCAGTCGCTTACAGCAGCAGCCCCGGTGTGGAGCCGCCCATCAGCCAGACCCAGACCCCGCCCGTGGTGCTGCTTCAGCCCTTTTCCACGCCCACTCCACAGGCTTTGGTCAGCAGCGGCCAATCACAGCCTCAGAGCCCCACCCATCAGCCCCAGAGCTCCACCCATCAGCCCCAGAGCCCCACCCATCAGCCTCAGAGCTCCACCCATCAGCCCCAGAGCCCCGCCCACCAGCCCCAGAACGTCCCGCCCCTGCAGCTGGGTGAATCGGACGGGGAAGGGCCACCCAGGCTGGAGTTCGCAGACAGAACGATAAAGACTCTGGATGAGAAACTGAGAAACCTTTTGTACCAAGAGTACCACCCCTCGCAAACCACGAGCTCCGCCTCCGAGCCGCCCGGATCACCGCCGTTGTCCGACAGCCAGGGCAGTGAAGCTGCCGTGAGGAAAGCAGAAAAACTGGTAAAGTCAATCCTCATCGTATTCATTTAAATTACATTTATTCATTTAGCAGACACTTTTATCCAAAGCGACTTACAAATTAGGAAAATAGAAGCAATCAAAATCAACAAAAGAGCAATGATATGCAAGTGCTATGACAAGTCTTAGTTAGCTTAACGCAGTACACGTAGCAAGGTTTTTTTTGATTAAATAATAAATAAAAAGAAAACAGAATAGAAAAAGAATAGTGCAAGCTAGTGTTACAGGCCTTTTTTTAAAGAATAGAATTAGAATGGAGAGTTCTAGAGTTAGAGGGTTAAATAAAGATGGAAGAGATGTGTTTTTAGCTGATTCTTGAAGATGGCTAAGAAGTATTGTTTGTGTTCACAAACAATATGAGCTGTCAGCCCTTATGAAAATTAACCATGGTTTTACTACCAATAAAACCAAAAAACCATGGTTACTATAGTTAAACCAGGGGTGTCCAAAGTACGGCCCGCGGGCCAAATGCGGCCCGTGAATGAATTTCAAACGGCCCACAGCTTGTCTATTAAAATGTATTAGCCTATATATGGCCCGCCAAGCATAATTTACAAAATATGCAGTTTCAAAATGTCAACACAAGGTGACAGCACTACATTTTAAGCTAGATTTAGCAGTAAAACGCGAGTGACAACAATTTGATCTCATATGCGCTGCACGAATGCAAAAGTGCAAGAGCGCTACTGGTCTGAGTGAGCTCAGAATAAATGCGTTTACTCTGGTCACACGACCACTGAACAGCGCTGTGAGATTCCGTGAGCTCTCAAATACAAACCACAGATGTCGCGATGATTTAAACTAGTTTAAAGGCAGATGAAACAGCGCTGCCATTCTCAACAACACTGACAGAAAACAGGAGAAACATTGTGTGACAACATGCAGTTATAATACATTTTAATCCACAAATCATCAACATTTGAATACTTTCGCAAGGCACTACAAACACACACACACACACACACACACACGCACACACACACACACATATACAGTATATACATTTCTGTCAGGACCACTATCGTCAAAATGATAGATACTTAGCATAAAGTTTGGTTTGGCGGTATGGTTC
>NW_015556097.1:286716-295867 GCF_001515605.1 Sinocyclocheilus anshuiensis | reverse complement strand
ATCCATGCAGCCTGTCATGAATGAGCAGGGAGAGCAGCAATAATAACCCCCCTAGGGTTAACAGAACAGAAAAAGGCAGATATCATTAATGTATTTAATGATATTTAAGTGTTGAGCGCTCAGTCGTAACCTTCCAATCACCACCGAAGTGATTTATTTTTTATTTTTTAAATGAACATAGCTTGATCTCAGCCAGTTGATCATGTTTAATGTTTAAAACATGTCATACATGTTTAACACGTCATATCACCCTAATTTCTCATGCTCTATATATATATATATATATATATACATATACATACATGCATATATACAGTAGTCGTCATTTGAAGTGGATCAAAACCTTTAATCAAAGTTGCCCTAAAACCAAAACAATACCAGTTATTGTCTTAGGACAACTTTGATTAACTTTTTTGATCCACTTCAAATGTTGACTACTGTATATATAATATATACATAACAGTTCTTTCTGGTCCTTGAATCTGATTGGCTGATAAGAGTGCGATATTAGAGTGATAACAGAGCTTCTCCAACAGCTTCACCTTTTGTGTCACTCCGCTTGCCTTATTTCTCACAGCAAAAAATTTGCTTTGATGTTTTCGGAGACGTGGGCTCCAGGACATCAGCAGGCATTCAGCGCTCATAAACCCACAGAGAGAGCGCCTCACCTCGGCCAGAACTTCAGGAATTTACCATTGGCTCTGCTATCTCTATAGTGGATAAACATGAGATATATTTCGTTTTGGGTAAATCTAATGGGAAGACTTTGGTCTCATTAATCTGTTATTTGTTCCAGAGCAAATAGTTTTGACAAAATCTCACCGTTTATGTAACTTCAATGCTGTATATCTGAGCGATGCCTTTGTACTTTTGACTGAATTGTCTAGCATTTTTTATGATGGCTGTTGTTGTTTATTAAATATTATTATTCAATAAATAGTAGTATTTAGTATTAGGAAAGTGTGTGTGTGTTCGTGATGGTGATTTTAATTACATTGTTCCACCATTAGATGGTGACAAGAGACTGTTTTACGAGTCAGCAGTAAAGACTTTTAAACTGAAAAATACTAAAGCACAGTTTTGAACAAGAAAGTTCTTTTTTCTTTCAAAAAGCTTGTATGCAGCCAACAAATTCACCGAGCAGCGCTGTTATCAGAAATCACCCTTAACAGATGAAAGGATAGTACGAGCCTATCGGACATTCAAACTAATATTTTATTGTGAATATGAGATTGATCTGAAGAATGAATGCCGTATCAGATGCAGAAAATCACACTCGCCATCTATCTCTCATAATACTCTACTATACATAATGCACTGCTTTTACTACAGTAGTACAATAAGCATTTAAAGTGTCTTGAAACCCTAAAACACATTTTTTTGAGATGTTAACATATATGAACAGGTTGCACATCAGTGAAAACAACAACAGCACTCATTATGTCTATAATTAAAGCAAAAGTGGTTATATTTTCATTTTCTGGAGCAATTTCATTCTTCTGGTTCAAAAAGTAAAGTTGAACCAACATCAAGAAAAGTGACGTATATGCGTTAATTTGGAGTGGTGATTGGCTGCCGTGGCTGGAGAGTGCACGTCTGCATCATCGGTTTTCCAGGCTTTTCTCAGTATTCATGAGAATGAAGTCGTATGATCCAATCACTGTGCTGTATTATGCATGAGGTCGCCTTACAGCGGAGAATTCAAATCTCATGAATGAGCTTCCGCACCGTCAGTTCATTTCTGTAACTCAACGTTCCTTTGTTACTAGTTCTAAAGTGACGTTTTGGAATTAGTAGCGGAGGCTTGGGCTCAGCTGTTAAACTGTCAACTTTAGATTTGAATCCGTGGTGGAAGGAAGTAGTTATGCACAAAAGAGGGATTTAAAAGACACTCCATTGTTATTTTGTTTATGTATTTTCACGCTCGTGCCGTCGACCTGTTGTATAAACGCAATATCACACGAGTAGACGTGAGACATGGCTGTATATTGGCACTCTGTGATTACCTACGCCCGAATCACAGCCATGCCGATATACAGCCATATCTCACGTCTACTCGTGTGATATTGCTATTATATATTATAGGGAGAAGCATCCGGCTCCCTGGTGTGTCCACATCGTCAAATCTGGCCCCCTTAAAAAAAAAAGTTTGGACACCCCTGAGTTTAACCATGGTAACCACAAATTAACCATGGTTTTGCTACACTAACCATAGTTTAACCATAGTATTTGTAGTACAACTGTGTTTATACAAATGGGAATCAATATACCAAAAAAAAAACATGGTTACTACACTTTTACTACAATAAAACCATGGTTCATTTTCGTAAGGGAGGTTGTTTTGTTAAATCTTTTTTTTTTCTTGGTAATGCATTTTTAGTCTCAGAAACTATCAAAAGAACAGGCTCCTGAAAGCAGTTAATTCAAAGATCACGATTAATTCGTTTATGAATCTGGCCACACTAGTCACATGTATGGTGTGATTGCTGTGTGCAACTAGCGGGGAAAGAGCAAAAGATGTGTTATCTTCTTATTGTCTTTAGCCTACTCTTTTTCTCACATCATCTCATTAAAGTTAGACTGAAAACTCTCAGTTCAGAAAAAACACTTGCCACGGTGTGGCAGATTCAGTAGCGGAAGATTTCATATGAAATTGAGAAGAAATCTTTTGTCTTTTTAATGGAACCAGTTCTGAATAATAACCAGTTTTGGCCATCAACCCCAGACCTGAGGTTACATAATAATATTAATAATAATAATAATGTTTATTTTATATAGTGCATTTCTACAAACTCAAGGACGCTTTACAATCATTCAACATTCCCAAACACTAGTTTGGAAGGAACTGGCCAAGTGCACGGGAAGGGATGTAGGTGTGGATGAGATCTGAGATATATTAAGGGGCGAGACCATGGAGAGCTTTGAATGTAATGAGAAGTATTTTGTATTGAATACGGAAACTAACAGGTAGCCAATTTAGTCTGCATAAAACAGGAGAAATATGAGAAGATTTGTACATCAATCCTATTATTCTATGAATAAAAGTAAATTGTGTCAAATTGTGAACCATGTTACCCATGATTTTCTGCAGTAAACAATTGATTGTTGAAAACCGGATATTTGTGTAAGTATTGTCCTGTTTACAAGCACCAGAAGAGTAGAAATGGCTAAGTAAACTGTACAGCTGTCAACTGGTTACCATCAGTCCTGTTATTTTCTGAAAAGAGTTTGTCCATGTTAATTCTGTAGGAAATAATTTTGTTATACCGTATTTCTCAGGATTTTTATTTTTTATCTTTTGTAGCCGCAGATTCCAGAGAGGTCCGACAGTCTCGGAACCTTGAGTGATTCTGCTGTCGCCCGTAAGTGAAAGTGTGTGTGTGTGTGTGAATGTGCTAATCTCAGCTGCTCTTCCCCGTGTCGGGCCGAACGGTTATAAAAATAGTAGTGAATGGTTCCAGTTATGTTTCCATGATTAGGAACCGTTCTGGGCCTGTAATTCAACACGGAATGTAACGGTTAGGCAACGCGAATGGTTCGGCTCGACGGTGGAAAAACAGCTCTACACTCTGGATATGTAGACGTACTGCAGACTACAAGAAATTGTCACAATTGACAACTGCTATTGTTGTGCTTTTCTTTCTTTTTTTCCCAAATGTCGATCAGCCTTCAAAAGACTTCTGACCAGAAAAGACTCCGGGGCCACTTCTGCTACACACACATCCAAGAGCCACTTCCAGGTTATCAGTGATTTTTTTCGTTTGTTTGTTTGTTTGTTTACGAGTTATATATATGCTTCTCTGAAATGACTGGTCACAGTTTGACAGCGTTCTGTGTTTGTGCACTGCAGATTGTGCCAACAGATTCAGATGTGTCTTCTCACGATGGTAGAGATCATGTGATTGATCTTGAATCTGCAGCTGTTCCTGTAACTGAGAACGGACACAGATCCACATCAAAGTCACAAAGAAACCGTTACTCGGCACCTCCTGACTTATATCAGGTTTGTCTGAAGCGCAGCGTACGTCTGAAATGGCATACTGGCATTCTACTCATACTGTTTGCACAAGATCTACAGTATAATGTACACAGTAACACCAATATAACCTGCATATTAGGGATGCACCGAATATGGTTTTTCGTGTATTTTTCCCTATGTATTTTGCCAATTTTTTTCACCATTACATAAATTAAATAGCCAAAATGTGCTTTACTGTTTTTTTCTTGCTTTTCAAAGAAAACTCAATGACAGAACAACAATTTAAAAATATTTAACACTGAACATTTTTTAACATTCTTTGTAAAAGTGCCATAGCGGTGATGTGAATCAGTTTCTTGCATTTCTTGATCATTGCATGTTTTCTCCTAAGTAGTCATAATTATTAAGGAGGACCATTGCTAGGGGTTAATTGGGGACATTGTACTTGTCCCACTATGGTCCTCTATGATACAGACTACTCATTGGGCCTGGAGGGGGAAGGGGCCCACCCATAAAAATGTTGTCCTGGGCCCTGTGAATTGGGATAGTTTGATAAAGATAAAGCCATAAGGTCAATGTTCACAAGCAGGCTTTCAGCGTATCCTGTGTGAGGATGTGTGCTCAGCAGTGTTTGTTTGCATAGTCCTGGAAATCTCTGTGATAACATTTTTCCTCATGAAATCAACAGGCTGGGCTCTGTAAGAGAAACCGGCAGAGTGGTTTTCCCCACTCCGCTCCTCCGCAAACAGCCAAGCCTGTGTGAGAGCACGTTGCCTCACAAACCCCGACACTTTACCCGCTTTGAAAACACTGTTTACCTTATTTTCTGTGTGCTCAGCACTGCATAAGTGTTGCGGGGCGACTGAGACGAGAGACGTGCGGATCCATCTGCAAAGCTTTATTCTTAAACATATTCAAAACAGGCAAGGGTCGGACAATGGCAAACAGGTATTTAGAGGGCAAGACAGAAGAGTAATCCAATAAACAGGCGTAGGTCGATCAGTGGTGAACATAATCCAAAGGATGAGGCAAGCGAGTAATCCACAGACAGATAATAATCCAGGTGAGGTGCGAACAGAATCCAAACAACAAGACGAGAGAGAAATCCAAAACAGGCAAGTTATCAGGAACAGACAATCAGGCAAAACTAGATGTTACGAAACAGGACTAGAACTAGTCCACTAGACCTCTGGTGGCGAGCAGACGGAAGACCATGGACCGGATTCGTGACAATTATAAGGTAGAGTGGGGGAAAACGCCCCCCTTAAGGACTGTGTAATTTTTTTCTGTGAAACAAAAGTTAAATGTGTTCAGAAAAGTTATCATAGTTTTAGTGACAATGTCATAAATTATAAACAAAGTATGAAAAATGTACAGAGTTTTCATGTTATTAGATTTTTAACAAAAATTTAATTTGTACCAAGGGGGCGTTTTACCCCACCTATGAAGCAAAACGCCCCCCAGTCTGACAAAGCAATTTGCTTTAAACATTTACAGCAAAATCAGAGTACAGGCAGTTTTAGCTTAAAATTAAAAATATATATAATCAATAATTATGAATTACAAAATTATAATAGCCTATTTGAAACATTTTGTTAGCTGATGCTAACTGGCTAGCTAACTAGCAACCTGATGCTAACTTGAGGTAATTTTTAAATATAAAATCCAAATATTTTTATTCAACCAACTAGTTAAAATACATTTGATGGAAAAACAAAGAATTTGATGTTCAGATCAGATAACTACAGTAATTGCCCATTGCCCCATGGAGGTGTTTTACCCCAGTGACTATGTTTGAGAAAAAAAATCATGTCATTCTGAAAATATTTTTCTGATTTGAAAAAAAAAAAAAGGAATCCTAGCATTTTATTTTAATTCTAGCAATTTTTAATTTCTATGTTCACTTACATAATAATTTCCCAATTTCTCTGAATACTAACGTTGAAATTCTAACCTGGTGCTGTTCTGCCCACTGCTGGAGGTTGAAATGTAATTCGGCTACACTTTTATATTTATCTTCCCAAGACTCTTCTCGAGATAAAATGTTTTGCAATATTGTGGTGTGCACTGTGCAGTGTCAATACAGTGCAACTTTTATTTGGTTTAACGTTAAGGTAGAATGGTGGAAACGCCCCCCACCCCCCTTTAGGGACTGTGTAATTTTTTTCTGTGAAACAAAAGTTAAATGTGTTCAGAAAAGTTATCATAGTTTTAGTGACAATGTCATAAATTATAAACAAAGTATGAAAAATGTACAGAGTTTTCATGTTATTAGATTTTTAACAAAAATTTAATTTGTACCAAGGGGGCGTTTTACCCCACCTATGAAGCAAAACGCCCCCCAGTCTGACAAAGCAATTTGCTTTAAACATTTACAGCAAAATCAGAGTACAGGCAGTTTTAGCTTAAAATTAAAAATATATATAATCAATAATTATGAATTACAAAATTATAATAGCCTATTTGAAACATTTTGTTAGCTGATGCTAACTGGCTAGCTAACTAGCAACCTGATGCTAACTTGAGGTAATTTTTAAATATAAAATCCAAATATTTTTATTCAACCAACTAGTTAAAATACATTTGATGGAAAAACAAAGAATTTGATGTTCAGATCAGATAACTACAGTAATTGCCCATTGCCCCATGGAGGTGTTTTACCCCAGTGACTATGTTTGAGAAAAAAAATCATGTCATTCTGAAAATATAATTATATTTGTATTAAATAACTCCCTATCTACAAGCCATACTGTTCTCATATCATTGATAGTAATCAGAAATGTTTATTGAGCAGCAAATCAGCATATTAGAATGATTTCTGAAGATCATGTGACACTGAAGACTGGAGTGATGATGCTGAAAATACAGCTTTGCTGAGCAGAAGAGACTTTTTAAGACATTAGAAAATATTACAGATCCCAATTTGAACATTGTGTGAATGTTATAATAAATGTATTAACAGAGTTGTTGTAATTATTAATATCATTATTATTATTCTTGTCTTTTTTCTTTTTCTTTACAGAACAACAGTAGAATTACAATACTAACATTTATAAATTGTGATGGAGTTCTTGCTTTTTTTTCTAGCTTTTGGCGGAAACCCGCAGGAAGACCTCAGTGCTTCTATTTGTACAACAATGGATTTATAAATGATTCTCATTGCGAATTTGGGAAGATGTTTGTCGCACGTATCACATTGTCACATCCATGCCTTGTAAAAATTCATAAAAATTTTACTGAGCAACTGACGGGTAACTGTTTTAGCGCAGATTTTCCTCCTTTGGACTTTGAACCCTGGCTAACGAGCTTGTGCAGCGCTCTGCAGTTTATTTACTAATCGTTTGAGGCCATTTCGTCATTTCATTACAGTAACCAGCAACAACCACCCCTTCCACTTCTCAACAGAGACATGCGATGCAGTGCTAAATAGTCTCTCGCTGTCAGTGCTTGTAATGATTTTTGCGTCTTTCTCGGACAGTTTTAAATGCTTCCACGCTGCCGACATTTTTTGCATTATAAAGAGTACGCGCCTCTCACTCTACGCTGAGTGCTATTTGATCGCATCACCAAAAATATAATTGTTCGGTACAATTTATTCAGTCTTTTTGCTTATTCAGACGAATAATTTTGGTTGCCGAACATTCGGTGCATCCCTACTACATACAGTATGTTTTTGTCAAAATGTGTAGTCTAGACTAGACCTTTCGGTGTGACATGAGAGTAATGGCATTCAGGATTCAACATCTCCTTTTCTTTACTCATTATTTGATCAGACTGTCAGAAGTTTAGACATTTGTACCCAAAATTGGATAGTAAATGCAAAATAAGTCAATTAATAGGATGCCACTGGATTGAACATGCAACATGATAAAGTCGTGTGACAGCAATGTAGAGCAATACTTTTTGAAATGTTACTGTTTCACATGCTGTAGTAGGCAGTATACTGTACAGTATTACATTCTAAACATAGAATCCATCAGTTAAAATGTTTTATTTATTTATCTATATTTCATTTATTTTTGGTTTATTTTTAGGTATTTGCATACATTTTGTTCTTTTGTTCGGGAGTCTGACATTGTCATTTACATCCATTTTTTTTTTCAGGACACAACTACTTCCTTTCCAGAGGCCAGACCCACAATGCCTTGCGCTCAGAGCTCACTGTCAGCGGACGGGACGGCGCAGTGCTTGTCCTCGGACACCGGAGAGGAGGATCAGAGCGAGACTCCGTCCGCTAAGCCCTCGTCTCTGGCTCCTGCCCCGTCAGAGTCAGGCGGCGGGGACTTCATGAAGCGGGCGGTGGCGTTCCTCCGGCGCTCGGGTCACAGCAGCAGTGTCCAAAGCTCCGATTCGCCCCCTTGTCCTCTGGTGAATGGACACGCCCCCTCGGTTAGCGGCCCCGCCCACTCCGCTTACGTCAGTAGTGATAATGACTCTGAGTTTGAGGACGCTGATATGAAACGAGAAATGCAGAAGCTGAGAGAGAAGTGAGTAAAGAAATATTGATCAAATCAAAGAGCTCCAGTAAAAACTGCCTCACAAAGGCATCATTTACCACCACTGACCCTCTTTTATTTCCTAATACAGGTGCTTGGTCTTGTGCACAATTCACAAGGGTTAAAATACTCAAAAATTATGCTCAAGTGAAAGTACAGTTATTCAGTGAAATTATCTGGCCAAAAACATACTTGAGTAAAAATAAAACAGTACAACTTCAAACTGTACTACAAAGTACAAGTACCCTAGCCAGGGTTTCCGCGGGGTCTTAAAAAGTCTTAAATTTAGTTGTATCAAATTTAAGGCCTTAAAAAGTCTTAAATTGTACAAGAAAGTCTTAATTATGATTTCAAGAGGTCTTAAATTTGGGGACGGAAAGACCAGAATTGCAATATGGCTGAATGTGACGATTAAACTTCAAAAGGCTATGATTTCATTAAATAAACACAAGCGCTGAACGTTCAAAGTCCGGTGCTGCGCTGCTCTGTGTTCTGCTGTTACCGGGGAAACAGTTATATTTCTACCAAACGCTCCAACTGCTGGCAGAGAATGAATGAGCATTTTCAATAAAACTTGTTTTGTTCAGAGTTCAGACCAATGCGAAAATCCACCCATGTTGTTACCCTGCAAACACGCAGAGCTTTAAATGTGAACTGGTGGATCGATAAGAAGACA
>NW_015556097.1:285486-286476 GCF_001515605.1 Sinocyclocheilus anshuiensis | reverse complement strand
CAAGTACCAAAAATAAAAGTATCGGTATCGGGCGAGTACTGGAAAAAGTGGTATCGGTGCATCCCTAATTATGAGTATATCGCGAAAAGCAAACACAAAACACGCCTACAGAGTGCACGCATACATTAGGTGATGAAGTCTAGTAGGTTAGAATAGTGAGTGCGCGCATTTATAGTGTGATATTGATTTTATACAACAGTTCAATAAACAAGTAGTTAATATTAAGAGACTTACGTTTTAGACACCATATTTCCTGTTTTTGCTCTATTTCTCCAACAAAAATTATTTCAAACATAGCCACAAAGCAGTTTTGCGTCTCTGAGCAACAGGATGCCGTTTTGTTCCTGAATGAATCACCCGTTTATGATTCAGTTCAATCGCAATGACTCGCTTATTAACAGTGACTTGCTGCCACCTACTGGTGGTTTTAATTTAACATTTAAGGTACCTTTTCATTTTTTTTTATAATTTCAAACATCAGTTTTCAATGTTTTATGTTTGAAATATCAAAACATTATTTAGCTATGCATTTGTAACTGCAGGTTAAAGTATTCCATGTTCCTCTGCATTGCAAAGATAGATTTAGTTGATACTGATTTAATTTGCTTGGTAACAGCCCAAATGCTAGAATTTGACTCAAAAGATGGTGCACACTTTTAGAAAAAATGGCTTAAAGGTAAAAATGCCCATAAAACTTGTTGGAAATTATTCATTTCTATTACTGCTGTGAACTGACCACACAGAATATGAAGAATATCAAAAAATTCAGGATTCAGCTGTCCACAGTAGTCCTTAAGATCAGCACAATAACACACTCAGCAAAATATCATCCAATTATCGTTATCGATAAAATCCCAGAAAAATATCGAGATATCATTTTTTGACAGTATCGCACACCCCAAATTTATGTTAATTGATATAATAATTTATTGGTAATAATTGTTTAAATTAATATAATAATTAATACTTTTGACTCATCCATTTTCTTAA
>NW_015556097.1:283134-285310 GCF_001515605.1 Sinocyclocheilus anshuiensis | reverse complement strand
AGAGACTTACGTTTTAGACACCATATTGGCTGTTTTTGCGCTATTTCTGTGCTATTTCGCCAACAAAAAACATTCCAAACACAGCCACAGTGCTGTTTTGCGTCTCTGAGCAACATGACGGTGTTTCGTTCCTGAATGAATCACCTGTTTAAATGATTCGGTTCAATCTCAATGACTCACTTAACAGTGACTTGCTGCCACCTACTGGTGGTTTTAATTTAACATTTAAGGTACCTTTTCATTTTTTTTTATAATTTCAAACATCAGTTTTCAATGTTTTATGTTTGAAATATCAAAACATTATTTAGCTATGCATTTGTAACTGCAGGTTAAAGTATTCCATGTTCCTCTGCATTGCAAAGATAGATTTAGTTGATACTGATTTAATTTGCTTGGTAACAGCCCAAATGCTAGAATTTGACTCAAAAGATGGTGCACACTTTTAGAAAAAATGGCTTAAAGGTAAAAATGCCCATAAAACTTGTTGGAAATTATTCATTTCTATTACTGCTGTGAACTGACCACACAGAATATGAAGAATATCAAAAAATTCAGGATTCAGCTGTCCACAGTAGTCCTTAAGATCAGCACAATAACACACTCAGCAAAATATCATCCAATTATCGTTATCGATAAAATCCCAGAAAAATATCGAGATATCATTTTTTGACAGTATCGCACACCCCAAATTTATGTTAATTGATATAATAATTTATTGGTAATAATTGTTTAAATTAATATAATAATTAATACTTTTGACTCATCCATTTTCTTAACAATGGTTTAAAGGCTGAAATGTAAAGTTTATAATTTTATAAAACTTTGTTTTTGTGAAAACTTGTATCTGAACTGTAAATTATTTAATTAAAAGTAATTTTACAGTTTAATATGGTACTATAGACATTGCCCTACCCCGCTCATATGGTATTAATTTTATTTGTGCAGGTCTTAAAAAAGTTCTTAAAAAGTCTTAAATTTGAGCTTAAAAATCCTGCAGAAACCCTGCTAGCCAAAAAATAAATAAATAAATACATAAATAAAAAAGGAGATTTCTTGTTTCGTCATGTTGAAACGTCAAAAGTGAAAATTGCTTAAAAATACACTGAATAAAATGTTTTGTCAGATAGGTTTGGTTAAAGGGAGAAAACAAAAAAACAATGACTGTAGGTCAAAACATCTATCTAGTCAACAACAATTAAAATGCGGCAAAGTGGAACTAAAAAAATACAGCTCATTACATTTTTTTGCATTTTAAAAAAATTAAAAAGTAGAGGTTTTTTTCTTGAGAAATGTAATAAAGTAAAAGTACAAGTAGTCAGTTTAAATTTTACTTGAATAAAGTACAAATACCCCAAAATAATACTTAAGTACAGTAATCAAGTAAAATTTGATTTGATGACAATTCATCAGTACACATTCATGTTTCATCGCAATGTAATAATTGTAATAATTTACTTTTCGTTTTTGGCTGATGTCATCATACCTGTCATATAGACACACTTTTCACTAAATAAGAGAACGAAAACCGTAACACAATGTTTGATGTCTACAGGCACATGAAGGAGATCTCCGAGCTTCAGGCTCACCAGAGAGCAGAGATCGAGCAGTTGTATTCTCGGTTAGGTCGACCGGTTCCTCCCAGCATGGGCTTCTTGCATGCAGTGCCGCCTACCGGCCGCCGCCGCAGAGCCTCCAAACACAAGCTGAAGGGAAGCCGACTGCTCAATCCCATGGTGCAACAGCTTAGAAACAACCGAAGCAACAGCTCTAGTATGTATGCGAGAGTTTGTGTGAGCCGGGGTGCCAGCTTTAAAATCACAGAAGGGGTGGTACCACTATATTTTGGACCCCCGAGGAACATGGCCAACAGAATGCTATCTGGCTTCTGTTAAATTAAGTACATTTGAAATGTAACTAGTATCTAAAGAAAATGTAGATGTTTGGTCTGCAAAACTTGGCACCACAGTGCACATTTTATTGTCCATTTGATTGCTTAAAGTAATAGTACAGCTTTCCCCAACAAGACACATGATTTGAGGAATTGTTCATGCCTGAAGAACCAACGGTGCAGAGCGTGGTTCATGTCCAAGTTTAACTTTTAAGATTAGTGATTTTTTTTCCAACTGCCTCACTTTAGGTATGAGTGTGTGTGTGTGTGTGTGTGTGTGTGTGTGTG
>NW_015556097.1:280734-283092 GCF_001515605.1 Sinocyclocheilus anshuiensis | reverse complement strand
GTGTGTGTGTGTGTGTGTGTGTGTGTGTGTGTGTGGTAATAGTGATTTTTACCTTAGCAACCATTGCTAATAATAATTTTAAAAAATTCTTTGAAAGTTGACAATTGAATAATTGAAAGTTCCCTTCCGAGGGAACTTCAAACTGCGTCCTCTAGGGGTCGCTATGGGGTACGCCTTCAGCGTGACTGGTGTCCGAAGCATACATCTAAACACGACAATAACATTGGCCAGTGACAGCCTGTGACGTCATCACCCGGCGTGACCACAGTGTAAAATGGCGCCGGGAGAACACGTCATCCTCTTCTTCGTCTTCAGGACTGTTTTGTTTGAAGCGTGCATTTGTGGTAAGAATGATTACTCTTCTTTACCATGGCGAGCACTAGTAAGGCATTTAAGAAGTGTGTGGATCAGTGTCCTCATTATTTGACACATGATGACACACACGATCTTTGCGTCTTTTGTTTGGCTGAAGAGCACGTGCACGATGTCCTCAAGGGGGCAGTTTGCTCACACTGCAAGCTTTTTTCTATGAAAAAGCTCCACTCTCGTTTGTCTCTCTTTTTGAGGAAAGAGGGACAGTCATCAGCTCCCCGTGGTTCAGAACCCTCCGTTGCTGAGGCACGGAGGAAAATGAGCTTGTGGGGATTGCAGATAGACCTGGCTGATGAGTTAAAAAAGGGCCTCTCCCTTTCGCAATCATCAGTCACGGACGAGAGTGAGCTGCTGGGGGCAGTTTGCTCACACTGCAAGCTTTTTTCTATGAAAAAGCTCCACTCTCGTTTGTCTCTCTTTTTGAGGAAAGAGGGACAGTCATCAGCTCCCCGTGGTTCAGAACCCTCCGTTGCTGAGGCACGGAGGAAAATGAGCTTGTGGGGATTGCAGATAGACCTGGCTGATGAGTTAAAAAAGGGCCTCTCCCTTTCGCAATCATCAGTCACGGACGAGAGTGAGCTGCTGGACGTCTATGCTATCTCTCTTATATCGTCTGATCCAGCGGCTAGTGCTCTGCTGGCTCCAAGCCAGGATGAGCAGATGTCAGATGAAGATGAAGAAGTTGAGACTGAGTCCTCCCAATCCTCCTACCCCACGTGTGAGGAGCTGCTTGAGGTTATGGATCGTGCCACGGCGAGGCTTGACTTGTCGTGGAACCGGGCCAAGAAAGTGACGCCTCGAGGCCACCTCGACGAGCGTTTACTTTCTAGCCATAGCGTTCCAGCTCTGGTGAGCCTTCCATTTCTTCCCAATTTCCATGTGGAGATCGAGAAGGCTTGGAAAAATCCATTCTCATCTCGCATTCATAGATTCCAGCATATTAGTTATGCCAACATTGAGGGGATGCATGAGAATGGTTATGAGAAGATGCCCCCTGTTGAAGAGACACTGGCCTGCTATCTCTCTATGGGGGAGACATCTTCTCTTAAGGCTCCCTCCCTGCCATCCAAACCACTTCAGGATAGGGGTGGGCGATATGAGCTAAAATACATATCACGATATTTTACACTGTCCAGGCGATATCGATATTATATTGCGATATGAGAAAAAAAATTTACAGGCAAAATATTTTAACCTTATATAAATAGAAAAAGTGAGGGATTGGACATAGACCTGAAAAGTATTTTTTTATTGTGCAATTGTTTTTCTCAAAAAGTGCAAACGTGCAACATGAGGTAGGCCTGTATGAATTAAATTAAATTTAAATTAAATTAAATAGTGTGTGTTTGATTTGGCCAGTGGTTCCCAAACTTTTTCTGCCGGGCCCCCCTTTTGTAGAGAAAAATATTTTCAATTTTTTTTTTTTTGGAAAGTCTCTTATGCTCATCAAGGCTACATTTATTTATTAAAAATACAGTAAACACTGTAATATTGTAAAATATTGTCAATTTAAATGATCTATTTTAATTTTTTTACATATAGCCGATATTATATTGCGATATGAGAAAAAAAAATTACAGGCAAAATATTTTAACCTTACATAACTAGAAAAAAGTGAGGGATTGGACATTTTTTTTATTGTGCAATTGTTTTTCTCAAAAAGTGCAAACGTGCAACATGAGGTAGGCCTGTATGAATTAAATTAAATTTAAATTAAATTAAATAGTGTGTGTTTGATTTGGCCAGTGGTTCCCAAACTTTTTCTGCCGGGCCCCCCTTTTGTAGAGAAAAATATTTTCAATTTTTTTTTTTTTGGAAAGTCTCTTATGCTCATCAAGGCTACATTTATTTATTAAAAATACAGTAAACACTGTAATATTGTAAAATATTGTCAATTTAAATGATCTATTTTAATTTTTTTACATATAGGCTACTGTATTCCTGTGATCAAATCTGAATTTTCAGCATCATTACTCCAGGCTTCAG
>NW_015556097.1:259191-280069 GCF_001515605.1 Sinocyclocheilus anshuiensis | reverse complement strand
TTTGGTATTTGTGAATCTTAAATATATTCATAATCTGCTTTACGTTTACCTGGCACTGGAAGTCCTTTCACAAACTTGTAACTTTCATTCTCAGAGCAGAACCATACATAGTTCATTTATATTTCTACATGACTCCCTGCAATACAACTCTGATTCTTCAGTCGCGCCATCTAGGGGTCTGTTATTGATACAACCACAACTTCTACAACTGATAACGGAGTGCTCAAGCGGGTACTGCGAGTCATGTTGAGGTAATTAAAATGTCAAATTAATGTTTTGCGCTCAATTGTTTACTTATCAGACAAGTGGCCGCATGATAAGAGGGAAAATTACACAGTGTAGTCTTTATCACCCTGCAGAGGTTTCTTTTGCAAAATAATCTGCTGACTGTACACGATCCCTCAGTTTGGGAACCACTGGAGTAGGCGATTTGTGCTCTATTAATTTGGTCTGTTACGATGCTCTGTGTTTGATTACTAATGTCTGTGTAGTACGGCGTTGCACACAGAGGACAAAGACGTTCAGCCTCGACTGTTTATCGTCATTTGTGTTAAAATTTGCAAAGCGTACCAAATTTAACAAAACAATATAAATGCAAAATTTGACGTTTATAATTTTGTTCAGTGTATATAAATGCAAAATTTGAATTCATGAATATATAACGGTATCCATGGTATAGCAAAATCCATATCATGGAACAACATAATACCGGTAGTCACTTTCATACCGGTATAGCGCCCACCCCTACTTCAGGATACATCTCGCTTGAATGGCAGGGCATTATATATATATACATATATAAATGCATCATTCATTCATATACACGGCAGCAGGTCAGGCTGCAGCCTCGTTGCACATCATGGCGGTGCTTCAGGCTTATCAGGCTGATCTGCTGAAAGACCTGGATAAAGGTCAGGGTCTTTCCCCTGATGAGGTGGCTGAGTTGCGCCGCACCACAGATCTTGCTCTCTGTGCCACTAAGCAGGCCGCCACTGCAATTTGGCAGATCCATGGCAGCCATGGTGGTTACGGAGAGATATCTGTGGGTGAATCTGGCAGATATCGGGTCGAAAGAGAAGGGCTTTCTTCTTGAAGCACCAGTTTCCCCTTCTGAGCTTTTCGGCACTTCCGTCGAGACGGTGGTCGAGAAGTTTAAGGAGGCCAAGACGCGCTCGGCTGCCTTCAAATCCTTCATTCCACAAAGGTCCAGGTCTGAGCCCGAACAACAAAGGGGTCCTGGACCGTCTTGATCTAAGGATCAAAGGCGGGCTCAGAAGACTAGTGTCGCGACTCGCGCCCCTCCCCCACCTGCGGGTACGGTTCAAAAGGGGTGTGGGTCTAAGTGTGTCAGGTAAGATTTGAGGGAGGTGATCCTGACTAGGCATTCTCAACGCTCTTGTCTGGATCAGAGTAAAACCTGAGCTACCTACTCACCTTCCTCTGAGAGTATTACATCTGCTCTCATCTTCCTCCCCTTAATTCCCCTAAAAAGCTTCCCTCCTGACTGAGGTTAGGTAGGAGCCTCCTGCGCTTGCATTGCAGTCTCTTATGCTTGGCCTATGATGTTTTGTTCTCTATGGCTACGTTCACACTGCGAGCCTTAGTGCTCAATTCCGATTTTTTTCTCAGATCCGATTTTTTTGTATAGCTGTTCACATTGTTGTTTTAAATGTGGCCAATATCAGATTTGCAGTGTTAACAGATCATGGTTCTGAACTGACCCGCATGCGCAAAAGAACGATACGAACAGGGTTTCCAGATATTCAGAACAAAATCCGTACAATTCTTTCTCAAAACTTGTCCAAAACTAGCCCAATCATGTTCAGGGAGGTTAGTGGGGTCGCGTCAACCCACGAAGTTGAAAAACATCCCACGGCAACAGAGGAAAAAATAGCCCAATTGCGTGGGGAAAATGTGGATTTGGCAACACTTGCGCAGTGCGCCGTCATACGCAAGTAAACATGGAGGATGTAAAGTAAGCGATTATGCATTTATTTATAGTGTGATCTGCTGCAGAAGCCAGCGAAATTATGCACAGGCAATATGAAAAAAATGCAGAGTTTTTCAACTTTTATGATACAAGCCCTCATGTTTTGCTTGTAGAGTTGTCACTGTAATACACATAAGTTCTGACACATCACACTTCCGCTGATCACCTTTCGCTACTGTCTTGATAACTTTGGGTATGTAAAATCTTTGAAGTGTCTACCGTCAGCGCGGAATTATGACGAATGTCGATCTTAAAGCCGCATGAAATCCGACATGACCGTTCACACTGCGGTCGCATTGCAAGACATCTAACATGGATCGGATTTAGTACCACACATGGAAGTGGCACAAATCAGAATTGAAAAGATCAGATTCCATGCGGTTTGTGCTGTTCACACTGTCATGACAAAAACAGATCTGAGTCACATGAGAGCAAAAAAATCAGATTTGGGCCACATTTGCCTGCAGTGTGAACATAGCCAAAGTCTCATAGAACTACCTACTGATGGTTCGGACCCCAGTGCTCTTCGGACTTCGCCTCCAGCGTATATCCATGAGCCTGAGTAATGCGCGGGAGCCATGGTTGGTGAGTACGATCCATTTCATCTACTCTACTGCTAGTTCTTGTGTATTTGATACTAGCCTTTTTCTGCAGCGCTACTCTGAGCTGTGTTGTTTTCTGACTTTTAGGTTTAACCCCCCTGTTAAGTCAGGACCTCCTGCTGTTGACCGATTACAGTGATGGTTTCACTCATCGGTACTGGATCCAGGCTGGCGATAGCCCTCACCTTCTCGTGGGCTAGTACTCTTCTGAGTACATGCTTTGTGACATGCTCCCTATCCTCTGGCCAGGGTGCGCTACTCATTTCTCACCCTGAGGGGTCTCCTGAGATTTTAGTCTTTCCTTAACCATCATGTACGTTCTCTGAGCTAGAGCTCCTCTCGCTGAGGCGTTGACTTCATAGATGGTCAGGCCCGCGGGTCCTCCCTGTCTACTGCCCTTATGGTTGAACCAGTAATTGCCCCTCTGCAGAGTGGGCTTGAGTACACTGCGTTCTCTGAGGTAAGAGGGATTTGTGTTTCTGCGAAAACCCCTCTTGTATGCTTCTGTTCTGAGGAGCAGTAAGCTCTGTACGCATGAATGGTTATTGGGTCCCGCTATTTCTTCAGATTCTATCGGGTCTGGTTTTAAGGGACCCATGCTCTCTATCGAGCATGAGACCGTGTCCAGCTGCACCAGTGGCCTGTCTCTTATTGGGCCCTGCTGGGTTACCCCTTCTAATCTAGCGCCTCCTTCTGGTCGAGCCGAGAATTGCTCCCCTCACTGTGAGGGTTAGCTATGAGTCGCTCCCAGTATGTGCTGTAAGGGCCCGCCTCAGCTTGAGAGCCGAGAGCGCTGCTCCCGAAAAACTTCATTTGCAACGAAACTGAGGCCCGTTTCTGTTGCCTCCTTGGTCAGTTGCCTCTATGCCGGGACCCTGTTGTTCTCTTTAGGAATGTGTGATCCCCTTCTAGCAGGATCCCATTTCAGATGTCACATTTGCCATCTATCTGCTTCCCGGACATGGCTGTGCTCCCCTCACTGCGGGAGGGTCCCCTTGAGCTCGCCGGTCCTGGGCAGACTGGGTGAGTCCTCCTCTCGACTTGAGAGATAGGTTCTCTGACCCTGGGCTATTGATCGCTTCGGTCGAGCTGGGTTGCTCTCTCTCCTCGCTAGGGGTTGAACCCTCAGCTCTCGAGCTCCGTGGCAGTGACATCAGGTAGTTAGGCCGCTTGCTGCCTCCCTGATAAGCTGCCTCTATTTGGGTCAAGCCAGGCAGTGCTCCCCTCACCCCGGAGGGTTGTCTTTGAGCCTGCCGATTGAGCATCTGTGGACTTCTCTCATTGAGTCCTCCGCTCGTTTGAGCTCCATTGAGTAGCGGCCTCGGGTTGTTAGGCTTCTCTCCACCTCCCTGTTGAGACGCTCTCTTTGTGGGTCGAGCTTAGCAGTGCCCTTGGGGGTTTCATGAGCACGCCCCTCTTGATCTGAGCGTTCGAGTCCCCCTTCTATTTTTGAAGTTGGGCCTCCGCTCTTTTGAGCTCCGGATACCAATCATGACAGGCGGCTGGACCATCTCCTGCCTCCCTGGCGTGTTGCTTGTTAAGTGAGCTAGCTGTGCTGCCCTCACCATGAAGGGCCACTTGCAAGCGCGCCGTTCCCTATCTGGGCATCTCTGAGCAGATGCTTCGGATTCTGTTCTGTGAGCGTACCACAGTCACGTTAGGGCCCCTAGGCTGGTTTAATACAGCCTCGGTTACCCCTTAAGCAACGGTGTTTCTAAATCAATGCTATGGTATGTGCACACGCTGAGCTTCTGTGCACTTTCTAAAATCCACATTGTGGTAAGTGTGCATGCTAAACTTTCTGTGCACTTTCTAAGTCCTGTATGGTAAGGGTTACGCGCTGTCAGCCTCGTTCTCTTTCTCTGAGTTGGTTTAGGCACCGGTTCTCGCATTGGGCTCCACTCAACTTATGTATCTCTGTTGATACATTTCTGAGCAGGGTGTTGCCACCAAAGATCTGTCGAGTCAGTTCTTTGAGCAGGTTTATTCAGAACCAGCGGTAGCCCCCCTGGGTGGCAGGCCAGGGTCTGGTTTGGTTTTTAGACACCTGGCCGTATACCCTTAAAGGAATCTCTTTCTTCTGTTTACAAGCCTTGAGCTTTGTCCTAGGCTTGGGCTTCCTAGCCCAGCCCTTGACAGGTAAGTTCTTTTAGGGTATGCAGCTCAGGCCCTTGGCCGAAGGGGATAATGTCACTGACAGCCGTCAAGATGTCCTTTGGGGCAACTCCCATGCCTATGGTAGAGTACTTAGTGCTCACCGTGGTTTCTGGCATGCACTTCCCCCAGCACTCCGTGGGTATACCGTTCCCCATAACGACCCCTAGAGGACGCCGTTCAAAGTTCTCTCGAAAGGGAACGAGACACTGCGTCCTCTAGTTCCCTTGCCATGCTTCGGACGTAAGCTTCAGACGAAGAAGCGGATGACGTGTGCTCCCGGCGCCCTCTTATACTTTGGTCGCGCCGGGTGATGACGTCGGCTGTCGCCGGCCAATGTTATTGTTGTGTTTAGATGTATGCTTCAGACACCAGTCACACTGAAGGCATTCCCCATAGCGACCCCTTGAGGACGCAGTGTTCTCTTCTCAGGGAACCATGGTTACATACGTAACCCAAGACGTTTTATGGTTTGACCCAAGTCGCTACCAAGAATTTTATAAGTGTGATCATTTAGAAAAGATTTAGCATTCTGAGTCAGAACAGCCTGAAGGTCTGTGCCAAGTTTGGTGATCATTGCTTGAAAGCTCTAGGATGAGATACTGTAGAAGCATAAATTGTAGATCAGCGTGTTGGCTTGGCAAAGTAATTAGAGTAATAATTGTACAAATAATACTATTTCCAGATATGCAGTCTGGAAGTACTCCAGTACTCCAGTTTTGCGCAACCTGTGCAGCTTTGTATTTTAATTTGTCTAAATTCTTTTAAACTTTAATCCACCAATATGAAAGTTGGATCCTCTAAGTAAACACACACTATAAAAGGCCAGATTTGTCACTGTCAACCCTCTGTGTTCTCCTGTAGCAGAGACGTGCTCCAGTGTGTCGGGGTCTCCGGTCAAGAGCTCGGATCTGGGTAACAGCTCAGTGGGATCCAGCACAGCCACGCTGAGCCCCGTGTCAGAACCTCTGGAGCCGGTCCAGACTCAGCAGCCCTGCTCGCTCAAGGGTTCTCTGTCCTCTGACAACATCTATGGCCCCACCACACACACACCACCCCGACAAGGTGAACACACTCACACGGCTGTAGTCTACAATAGCCTGTCAAGCATATGCTGCTGTACATATTTGCTGTAAATGCGTCTGCCGCTGCCCTAACCAGCCACAGTGCAACAAATATCTAATGTCCACTTGCCTCGTGGAAAGCAAAATGCATCATGTAGTAACACAATCACGGCCAATCACATCATATTTGATAACTGTGATACAATTATGTGAAGCAAGACTTTAATGTTTGGAGCTGTCCTAATCAACACACATAGAAACCAAACCATGTGATTTATTGCTCAATATGCATGCCGCCTGGCTTGGATGCAGTGTGACAGTTATTTATAGTTGATATGCAGAAGACGAAGGTGTCAGAGTTGCCTCTCTGAACAGTGTATCATGTTCTAGATTATCATGTCTTTCTCCTTCTCTGTTTTTTTGTCACGCATATCTCACTCACACGCATGGGATTATTGCCAACTTTCACAGTCTCTCATGTGCGCTCCACTCATTTACTTCGTTTAAATGGAGTCAGCCGGAATGTGACATTTAAACGGCTGCCTAATGGCTCAGTCACACGACATGATTTCATGGACAGCAAAGAAAGTTTAAAGGATTGCATGATGCTCATACTGTCATCATTCTTATGGATCAGTAGACATTTTCACACATTTAGTTATTGCCACAAATATTTCTATTTTGAGGTCATGCGTGAGCAGAAAAGCAATCGATCTTATGTATTTCAAGGAGTTGGGTCATTGCCACAAAATTTCTGTATTTGTCGTGTAATCTTTAATATGAATACTTGGTGCCAGAGATGTGGCACAAACTGCACATACTCTGTTTGTGGTGGTGCTTACGCAGCAACCTAAGTTTGAATCCGGCTCATGTCATTTCATGATTTCATCTTCCGCTATGGTTTCCAGTAACCTCTATGCAAAATCCCCAACAGGAAGGAAGATACTGAAGAAAACCTGCACATGACATCATGTTGGGTCCAAGTTTCACCTTCTAATTTATTGAGTTCTTAAGTAGCCTAATCAGAGCCTGTACTTCAAGCACACTGAGAATATATGTACAGACCTGAAAATTGCAAAATAAATTTAAAGGATTGCATTATGCTTATACTGTGTCTGAACAGGGCAGTAGAACTGTTATATTCAGTATGGTCTCCGTAATCTCAGATGTAAAACCAGAATTAACCAGAGTCTCCTGTTCAAAGGCTAAACTCCAATGTTCCACATTTCCAGCCGGGTTTGCCAAATGCTGCCCGAGCCTGGAAGAGTGACTCCACTCTGATCTGTATCTCCTGAAGGAGAGACACCAGGTCCAAAAACCATATGTGGGACGGCCAAAACAGTGCTGACAGCAGTGATATACTTTGTCCTCTTGTACTCTCATACGAACCGACAGACTTAATGACGGGAAGGCATACAGACCAGTCATCAGCATCACATTTAGCAATTACTCCAAGAGGTTTCGGAGGACAAAGGGAGAACGAAAGGGGGAAAGTGGGTTCTTATTCGACGTGAACAGATCCACTTTTGCCCTGCCCTGCCAAATGACTCCATTTCTGAGGATGCAACATCCATTCTCTAGGCCTCGACCTTCTCATGAAGCACCTTCAGTGCCAGAAGCATGTGCTATGCCAAAATAAGAATGTGCCATGCGAAACTTCCCACGGGGCACAAACGTATTCCCCCTGGTGCTTTATGTAAAAAACTACTGACACTGACATGACGGCTTCAATTGACCTATCGGTAAGCCCCTCCCCTCAAACGCAGATGAGCCAATGGCAGTCGAGTATCAGTTGCACGGGGATCGGAACTCGGACAGCTTTAGGTTTCAGCGCAATAGAGAAACATTGGAAGATCCAAAGCTTTCATCGTTTTGATAGTGTTTATGCTACAAAAATGGAAAACGATGTGCCTAGGGTAATTGTAACACTGATTCCATGTCTCCTGAGAGGATGGGCAATGGAATTTATTTTATTATATTTCCTAAACCCAAACAAAACAGAGCAAAAATGTCCCTAAGCATTCAACCCAATCCCAATGAAGACGAAAACATTCATTTTCTGGTTGTCATACTCTCATTAAGTTACAATTTTCTAACAAACTAAAAACTAACATTAAAGTGAATGAGTCAGTGCTAACGTACAAGTATAAATAGCAAACTGTTCTCACGTCATGTACAGTGTAAGTCAAACACACATAAACGAAGGTCTATATATCAGTGCCTCTCCATATTAAACTGGTTAAATGTTAATTAATTTAATCTTACCCTGCGGTACATGAACAGTGTTGTCATTGCAATCGTAACAACCATAACATGAGACTTCTCCTGTTTGCATTGTGATCTGTATTTTTACATATTTATTTTAAAATATTTTATATATCCCTCCATGGCATATTTAAGTCTCACTCGAATGATGGTCCTTCTGTGTCCAACATTTTTTTTAAAAACATCTTGGGACAACGTTTTCACACTTGACAGCTGTCATTGTAAGACAGTAGAAACTCAACAGTAACCAAGGTGGCAGGGCTTACTGATAGGTCAATTCTCCAGAAGGAAATGGCTCAAAAGTGGCATCATCTCCATTTATGTGCCACATGAGATGATGGCCCTTTTGGACTCGGTAGGCTGGACGTCCTTCATAAACTTTTGTCGTAGGTTTTTGTCATAATTCTTGTGTCAACAGAATCCACCAGAAGGTACCACCAGAGTCAACAACCGGGGATGTTTCCAAGGTAACAGGGTCCAATAGCATTTGGGTTTAACCCTTATTGTGCAGTGAGGATTCCAACAGGGACAAACTCCTCAGCTGTTGACCTACCACCAGAAGGGGAGAAAATTCGAACGCTCGGAAGAAAGCACCATGCTCATAAATAACCCTCTACAGTGAGGGGAGCGATGCTTTAAAAGTGTATCAACAGAGACACACTAGTTGAGTGGAGCCCAAGGCGAGTACCGGGGCCTAAGCCAACTCAGAAAAAGGGAACGAGGCTGACAACGCGTAACCCTTACCATACAGGATTTTAGAAAGTGCACAGAAAGCTTAGCGTGCACACTTACCACCATGTGGATTTTAGAAAGTGTGCAGAGTGCTCAGCGTGCACACTTACCACCATGTGGATTTTAGAAAGTGCACAGAAGCTTAGCGTGTGCACTTACAATAGCATGGATTTTATAGCGATTCCTAAGCATCTGCTCACAGATGCCCAGAAGTACTGAGCCAAACGGGAGTGGCAAGCTCAAAGACAACCCTCTGAGGCGAGGGGAGCGCTGCCTGGCGATAGCATTTTACAAGAAGGGTTCTCGCAGAACGCCACTCATACCTCCCGCTCGATGTCTCGGGGCGAACCTGGATATGGCGTACCAGTCAGGGCAGCCTGAAAAGCATAAGCCCAGCCCGGACGTCCAGGAGAATCGCAGTGCTGTGCCGGGGACCTAACGACCAAGAAGGCTCCTGCAGAAGCCTGTGATCTGGCCACATAATCCAGGAAGCATGAAGCTGAGTGCTGTACCGGGGACCTAATGACCAAGAAGGCTCCCGCAGAAGCCTATGATCGGGTCACATGATCCAGCAAGCATGAAGCCGGAAAAAGGGCTATCATACAGACTGGATACAGCATCGACGAGTGAGGTCATCACTGCAAGTCGAGAACCCGGTTCTGAGTCCAGCAAGAGGGGGTGTTCACCGAGGACCTACCCTAGAAAAGGACAGAAACGCACAGGTCCCAGAAAACACTGCAAAATAGGCTAGCAGGCGGATTCACACAACCACCAGCGCATTATATATATATTTTTCAAAATGGATCATACTCACCCACCATGGTACTCGCGCAGGAGCCCCGTTCAAGAAGCGAAGCCCGAAGAAGCCTCTAGTCCAGACCATCGGTAAGGTTGTTACTATGTGAGACACAGAACCAACCGAAAACATCATAGGTCCAGCATAGGAGACTGCAATGCAGGCGCAGGAGGTTCCTAACTAACCTCGGTCAGGTGGAGATGATGGTGGTTACAGGGGAATTAGGAAGGGGAAGATGAGGGCAGATGTTAAACCCCCCGAGGGAGATGAGTTGATGTTCAGGTATCACCTCCCTCAGGTCTTGCCTACCTCCTTCGTGGAATGGAGGTTTTGAAGGCCGCTGAGCGCGCCTTCGCCTCCCTGAACTTCTCAACCACCGTCTCGACGGAGGTTCCAAAAAGTTCGGAAGGCGAAACCGGAGCATCGAGAAGAAAGCCCCTCTCTTTCTTCCCGATATCTGCCAGGTTCACCCACGGATGTCTATCTGTTACCACCATGGCCGCCATAGATCTGCGTGAGGAAAACGGCGCGAGAGGGAAAGCCCCTCCTTAAACTCATCAGCCAGATCCGCCTGCGATCCCCACGAGCTCATTCTCCTCCGTGCCTCAGCAGCGGTGGGTCCTGAACCGCGGGGAGCAGACGGCTGCCCCTCCTTCCTCGAAAAGAGAGACAGACGAGAGCGGAGCTTTTTCATTGAAAAACTCTCGCAGTGAACACAGATTGCCCCCTCGAGGACATCACGTGCATGCTCTTCGCCCAAACAAAAGACGCAAAAATCATGTGTGTCATCAGGTGTCAAATCAGGTGACACGGATCCACACATCTCCTAAATGTCTTGCTAGTGCTCGCCATAATATGGGAAGAAAGATCGCTCTTACCACCGGAATGCACGCTTCAAACAAAACTCATTGAAGACGAAGAAGAGGATGACATGTTCTCCCGGCGCCTATTTATACTATAGTCGCACCGGTAGTGACGTCATAGGCTGTCGCTGGCCAACATGTTGTTGGTGTTTTTTGGATGCACATAATAGTGAAAGCCATGAGATCGGGGGAGTATAGAATGCCTCTATCTGTTGCAGGCCTTCCCCAAAAAACCTGTCACAAAACATAAGGCCTGATTCAATATAAGTGGCCTAGCATGCACCATGGGGGCAATGCTTTTTGTAAGCACATCATTGTAAACGTATGACTCGAGGAATGACTGCTGTGCTCTGAAGGCATTGTTGCTCAGAACATGAGTGAGGAGCTGTTGATCTATTGGTTTGACAAGATGCAAAACACAGAGAAACTAGCAGAACAGAATCTCGAGGGCACTGAGAAGAAAAGCAATTACGCTTTAGCGGTTTGACACAATTCTCCAAAGAGGGGCCATTTGACCCTAAAGGTCAGGGAAGCCTTAGTTGCCAGCCTCAGATGTGCTTACGTGGCACGAGTGGTCTGTTGAGTAAGGCCATTGACCCCAGTTCTTTTTAGGGGGAGTCCAGACTACCTGGCTGCTTCTTGGCTCCTCTCGAGGTAAATGGCATCATTTACTGAAAAGCAGTAGATTACTTCTTCTTTGCAGCGTGAAACTTAACGAGAGCAGCAATCACTGCATTGGCAAAATGCCCCAACTAAACAACAGGAGCATCCAGCCGACTTCTGTTTCTCATGGATATCTGTGAGGTTGAACCACAGATGTCTCTTGGTCACCACCAACCCTGTCACATAACGACGGATCGTGCGAGCCATATGCTTCTTGACTTAAAGCACTTCAGTTGTTCGGCTGAGCTCTTCATCTCGGGAGTCAAGCAAGTAATTTCGTCCATATCCTTAAGAACATCAGCTTGCTACGCCTGCAATACCACCATTGTATGCAATGCCACACCCACCAGCCATATTATTGTTAACATATTATTGATAACACTTTACTAAGGACTTTCTTGAGCAGTGAAGTGACAGGAAAAAATTTAATAATACAATTAAATATTTGCACCAGAAGACATGGATAATTTGGAATAGTCTTCAATGCTATCATAATGGTGTAGTTACAAGTAAAATCTGCTAATCTTCTTGGAGTTGAATGGTTAATATGGCAGTTTTACAGTTCTTTAACCATAAATGGGTTTCATGTGTGGAAGTGTCTAGTGATGCATAAGAGGACTGTGACCTGTTATATAGATTCCAGAAAAGTGTTCCCATTGTTAGAAACACACAGGCACAAGTACACATCTACATTAACCGCTGTTTTCTGAGACGCTTAACCAGTGTTGTGGTGTGTTGCTGATATGATGCTTGTTGATGGGGTACTGATCTGATCGCTGCCTGTGTCGGCTGTTACACCTGTCTCTCTCTTTCTCTCTCTCTCCCTCTTATATTCATTTCTCCACAGGCTGGACCGTTTACCACCAAACATCTGAGCGAATCACCTATAAATCTAGTAGCAAACCACGCACTAGATTCCTCAGTGGACCCGTGTCTATGTCCATCTGTTTGTATTTGTTCTACTTTTCTTCTATTACCCATAATTCCCTTTTCCCTGTTTCTTTCTGCTCTTCTTTCGTGATTTGTTTTGGTTTTTCTGTACTGCATTTCTGTCATATTCACTTCCAATATTCATCCACACACTCATTCAGTGATCATCAGGCATTCTCAGCCATTACATTTCCATCTTCATTTCAGATGGCACTTTCCATGAATAAGGTACAAAATAGGGTCTGATACTTAAAAAAGCAGCACTTATTCAGTGAAGGGGGGTGCGTAATGTTCCGTAAAATGGTATTTGTCAACCTCATGAGGTCAAAGTAAATGTTAACAGTCTACAGTTCAAATGCAGCTTAAAAAATATAATAAATATGAAATAAAATACATCAAATCAAATCATAGGTAGCAGGGTTGCAGACTTCTTCAATCCTAAGTGAAGCCGTTACTCAGTAGGGTGCAAAACTCCTAGTTTGGGAGCAAATTTTGGCTTGTAGTTTTTGCTGAACTTATATTTACTTTAAATTTAAAGAAAATATTTGTTTGATCATTTATTCTTTCAAAATTGAATGGTTAAGCTTGACAAATGCAGTCAAAACTACAAAAGAAAATGAATTATTTACCTCGCTGTCCTCCGTACTGTATGTAGAAAGGTCTAAATGATTACAAAATGGTTAGATAATAGTTCATCCTATATATCCAGACGTTCTCATGAAAAAGACTTTGAGATTTGTGCATCTACACCAAAGTGTATCGTGTTCGTGGAAAGAGCTGGATGTCTGCTCATCTGGCCTTCAGTTTGTCTTCTGTACAAGCGCTTTGTGCTGGGCTGTAGCTTTGACCGATAACATGAGCTGTCTTTCCTCAAACATGGCCATTCTTAACATTTAACTGATAGCAGAGAGAGTGTGTATGGATGTCTGCCAAAGCTTTTCTATCGTCTGTATATCTGTGCCTTCTTTCCTTTTCATTCCACGTAAAATCCCAATGAGACGATGGTTGAGGTGCGGTGTCATGTTTGGAGTCAGAAGACGAGCATGCCAAGGGCACAAGCAGGTTGCTGTGAAGAACATCAGGGCTGTATTTTGAATTTTTTATCTCTGTCACCTGCATGATTATAATATGATGCTGTCCAAGAAGCATATTATATTTACCTTGTGTTTCTGTTACGGCTTGTAGTATTTTGTTCGTCTAGGTGAGAGTTCATTTTGGAGAAAACATGAATTTGCCCACCAGTGCGTCATAGCTATGAATAGGAAGCTCATTTCTTTTTATACTTGGTCTCCGTCTTTGTCAAAAATTATATGATTTGGTCAGTATTCTAACCTTCACTGTGTGAAAAATTATTTTTCCCCCCTTTGTAATTTAAAATGTAGCATACAGCACTTTAGTTTATTCATGTTTCAATAGTTTACTTTATATGCTTCAATTTTGTTTTATTTACGGTTTTCCTGTTTAAATGTTATTTGTACAGTATGACATTTTAAAGCTTGACAGAAATTCTGTCTACAATAGTCACTTGTAAGCAGTGCCGATCCTAGACTTCTGGGGGCCCTAAGCAAAACTTTGTCGGGGCCCCAAAATGCTCCCCAGCCCCTTAACCTATTCTTTCAGAGCAGTTTCACTGTCAAAACAACAGTGAATTAAAAAAAGTAGAAATTAAATGAAAGTGAATAAAAAAAAAAGAACAAATATACAAATAAAATAAACAATTTAGCCTATAATAGCCTACTATACAGAAATTGATTAAAGTAATCAAATGTAAAAATAAAGCACTGCATAGACTTCACCATATAAATTAAATTGATTCATAACAAAGTTATGAACAATATTCAGTGAAGAGCAATGATTAATTCTGTCCTTGTGTTATTTGATTAACAGATGATGACAAACAGCGGCAGGTTTATACAGTAGGATGCTGTCACGCTATGCACAGATCTAATATACTGACTAGCATTCGATTAGGCTACTTTTCTAACCGTTTATGTTCACTTAAGATGTAACTGACTGTGTTTAGGGAAAACTCACCAAGACTGATATTTTGACATGAAATCTAAATTAGAATGTTGTGGATTTTAGTCCATGTCTATTAACTCATCTGCCCCATATGGTTTATTGTCCAGTAAAAGGCTCACAAAAGTAAGAATGTCCCTTATTATAAATACTCCCTCTATCTAATGCTACAACAGAAGCAAATGAATGGACAGCTGTTATTAGAGGTGATAACCATGAGCTTTACCCTCGAATCTTGACTCAAAATAGAATAGCTAATGATGGTGGTTTGAGGTCCTCCAGAGATGAATGTAAAGAGTCTACACTGCTTTCATCCATGCTACAAGCAGTCATGTGTGAATTCTGCTGTCTTCAGTTTGTCCCAAACTAACATCCTGTTTCAATAGAGAATAGGCCAGGAAAGAACAGACAATCATGCTTGTCAAACCATTTTATAAAGTAGGACATTTAGTCAAACAAGAGTGTTGAAGTTCATTCAGAGTTCAAGCTTGAAGGTTGTCTGTACTAAAGGCCTTTTTAGCTCATAAGCCATTCAAACACATCACTCACCAACACCTCATGATATCACAGATGAAGCCTCCCTGCACCTGATTCTGTATCTGTTCACTGATTGGTCGCTGTGTTTTCTTGTGCAGCAGCTTGTCCAATGGGCTGTGCCATGTGCTTTCCCCGCCCCTTAACACCTTTGTCTGTGCTGTTTTGCTCTTGTAGGGTCCACTGTGAAACGGCTATGTCTAGGGAAAGAGCGCAGCAGTAGTAACTATCCCACTCCTTTCTTCTTCAGTCCTAGTCCCTCTGTCTACCTTTTTTCTTTTTTCTTTGCCATTTTCATTTCTTTTGTTGGCATGAGCGATCACCTGTGTGATAAGTGCTTAATGTTTGCAACAGCAGGTTGCGAAATGTGCGTAACCGTTTTGATTCTTTATATTAATTAGATTTTTTTTTCTAGTGCATGGTGATATCTGTGCGATACAGTCAAGTGCTTATTGAAACCTTTATGATTTCTGTATTCCTGGTCATTTAAGTGCATATGTGTATGGGTGTTTGTTTTTTGTTTGGTTCTGTAATCATCCAGCTGCTTGATTTTAGGCTAGAAACAAGTACTCAACAAGAAACGCGCAGATACGATCAGATCCACCATCACATTTCAAGCACACCCGATGTGCATACTCGGTTTTTGTTCTTGCATTACTGTGCTGGAACAAACCTCAAACTTGCAAATCTAGCTTCATGAATAATGCATGTTGACAGTTTAACTTAAACTAACATGCTCGGCAAGACTGCATTTTGTACATTATGCCCAGGCCACAAAATTTTGCTGAATTGTAATGCCATTCAAACACCAAGCTATTTTGTAAACAATTTCTTTGTAATTTCTCAAAAGGTGACACAGCCACATATTCAACCTTACATCTGGCATGAGCATGTTCGATTGTCTCTCCAGTCACAATTGTTTTTAGTGTATTGTTGAAACTAACTATGAATCGTGTCAAATAATCAAATCTATTTGCACCCCAAGTATGAATAGTGCATAATTTATTAGAAATTGTTATTAAATCATTGTCAAACCAAATGTTTAGACTTCTAATAATGGATCTATTCATTAGGGCTTGTTTTGTATTAACCGTGATTTTAACCACACTTCACTGCGTAACGTAATGAATGACATCAACAGTCTGTGAGCAGCAGATTGGTTACAGAGGACCTCAGGGTGAATTCTCTGAGTTTTTGCTTGAGGTCTTTCTCAATCTCTTTCTCAGGGTCTCATAGTACTGGTGCCGCCCATGTGACTTCAGCATCCAATCAGAACCTGCCTCCCGCAGCTATGCCTGCTTCATCCTCTCGGCCGATCACGGTGCTTGTTCAGGCTCAAGCAAACAACAGCAACAACAAAAGCGGTACATTCACCGATGACCTACACAAGCTGGTTGATGATTGGGCAAAAGAAACTCTTGCCTCTGCCCCTCAGCTCCGCCCCTCTGTGTGTCAGAGTAGACCGCCGAGATCTCATCAGTCCTTCCAGACCAACCCCACTCCAATGTCCAGAATCCCCAATCAGGTACTTTATTAGGTTTGTCCTTCAGAACCTTAAAGGGATAGTTCACCTTCAGTTGCTAGTCCTCATTGATTTGCATAGTGTTTTTTCCCATACTATGGAAGTCAGTGGGGACCAGCAACTGAAGGTGAACTTTGCCTTTAACAAATGACAGAAAATTTTTGAGTGAGTACATACAATCTGGTTTACATAATTTGTTCTTACATCATGTTTGTAAAAAAGAATGTCTGACTAATATATTGCATTTGTGGGTGCTGATGCATGTTTGGAGCTTGTTGCTGCAATAAACAGTGTTGTTGGGTAGAGCTTGAACTTGTCAGCTAACTAGCGTTCAACATAAACAGCAGCACATACTGACATTTGTGGGAATCACCCATCAATTACTCTCATCTGACCTACAGTAACATCTCAGGTTACGCATGTAACCATGGTTCCCTAAGAAGGCGAATGAAACACTGCGTCCCTTTAGAAGATCGCTATGGAGAATGTATAAAAGGTGTAATAGGGCACTTGAAGAACACATCATCATGTCTTCTTTGTCTTCAGGAGACCATTTGTTTGTGCATGTGCAAAGAATGTGACTACTATAAAACACCCAGGCAAGTGTTTTTAGAGAGTGTGTACCTCCATGTCAGAGGTTATTTGACACCTTAGGACAAACACGACTCAAATGTGTTTATGCGTTTGGGTGAGGAGCACGCATGTTCAGTTCTCGAGCAAGCTAAATGCACTCTGTGCATGTATGCAATCAAAAAGCTGGATGTACTTTTTTATGCATTCATGGGACTGACTAAAAGAGATTGTAAGAAGCTCTGTTCTTCTTTGATTCTCACCAGAGGAAAAGTAGTCAGCATTGTATGAGCATGTTCGGCTCTCGAGGGAGTTGAACAAACGATGCACTCTTGCACCTATTTCCTGCTGTTCGTGTCCCACTGCCATCAGAGTGGCTAGACGCGATCGATCACGGGGATTGTAGGAGGAGCATGGAAGGATCTGATGGAAAGTGCATTATTTTCCAAATTCCTCCTGTTGTTTCTAATTATGTGGCACTGAGTAAACAGAATAATGTGGAACATCTAATTCAAAGGTTTTAGATGCAGTGAGAGTTGGGGCATATATTATTGATAAATCTGCCCCTCCGCTGTTGTTAGGCGCTATGTGTGTCTCCTTGATAGCTATTCTGGACTAGGACATAATAAGGCTTTACAGAGTCATCTTGTTGAGGCCTCTGTCCTTGGAGCTTGAATTAGGGTTGTGTCAGGTTGTTAGGCTCTCTTGGGCCTCCCTGGTTACTGCCTTTAATTAAGAGCCTCCTCCCGCTATGAGAGTCATCTCTTTTGAGGCCTCTGATCCTTAGAGCTCCACATGCTGTCCACTGTGTTGACCATGGTTAAGCTTCCTCTTGCTTTAGAGAGTTGTCATACTGAGGCTTCTGTTCTTAGAGCTCGGTTAGGCCGTGGTACTGAGTTGCAGGCTCTTTGTGAGCCTCCTTGGTACTCCTGGCTTAGGAGCATTTGTTAGGCCTCCTTTCACTATAGAAAGTCATCCTGCTAAGGCCTCCATTCCCCTGAGCTCCGCCTGGTTGCTAGGCCCTTTCTTAGGCCTACTTGACAGCCATAGGATGTAGCTAGGCCACCTCTCGCTGGAGAGTTATGCTTGGCCTCTGTCCCTGTGAGCCCAGGTAGGGGCTAAGTTGCTAGACTCTCTGTGAGCCTCCTTGGCTGCTGCCTTTTTAAGAGGAATGTTATTCCTCCTATTGCTATAGAAAGTTGTCCTGTTGAAACCTCTGTTTCCTAGATCTCCGCTGGGATAAGAGTTCTGAGTTGTTAGGGTCTCTGTGATTCTCCTTGGGATGTTCCATGTGTGGGATGTAGTTAGGCCTCCTGCTTTAGAGAGTCTTTATGCAGAGCCTCTGACTTAGAGCTCGGTCAGACAGTAGTGCCAAGTTGTTAGGCTGTCTGTGAGCCTCCTTGGCTACTGCCTTTTAAGAGGAACGTTCCTCCTCCTCTTGCTATAGAAAGTTTCCCAGATCTCCACTGTGATAAGAGTTCTGAGTTATTAGGGTCTCAGTGAGTCTCCTTGGGAAGTTGTCCAGTGTGTAGGGTGTAGTTTGGCCTCTCGCTTCAGAGAGTCTTCATGCAGAGCCTCCGTCCTTAGAGCTCAACCAGACAGTAGTGCCAAGTTGTTAGGCTCTCTGTGAGCCTTACTTGGGAGTAGGGATATGCCGGTATCAAACTTTCATGTTGCGATTAATTACTAATGCTTTTATCACAGTATACGGTATTATCACGGTATTGAAACAGGGTTTAAGACTGCATTTAAATTAATTATTATTATTATTATTATTTCTGCAGTTTAGCGCCATCTGCTGTCAGAGAGTGAAAGTGCGCTTTCATCCAGAGCGTCTCTCACATGTTCTGCCATGTGCTTCTCGTCCGCGCTTATTTACATCAGTGTGCACGTGTCTTTCACGCAGCATACAGCGGTGTTGTGCATTTTAACCAGTTGATGGGAAAAGTATTCTTAAAATGCATTCAAAATTCTGAATAACTTGTAATATATAATTACTCACGGTATTTAGAAGAGCCCACGATAACAATATCGTGCATATTCATTACCGTGATATAGCGCATTACCGAATACCGGCACAAGTCTACTTGGGAGAGGAGAGTTGTTAGTTAGGCTTTGCTTAGAGAGTCTTTTGGCTGAGGTCACTCCTCAAAGCTCCACCTGGACAGCAGTATCAAGTTGTTAGGCTCTCTGTGAGCCTCCTTGATAGCTATTCTTAGTGTAGGGCAAATGTGGACCTCCTCTTGCTTTAGATAATCTTTATGTTGAGGCCTCGGTCCTTAGAGCTTATTTAGGGAGTAGTGTTAGGCTACTGGTGAGCCTCCTTGGTTACTGTCTTTAATTCAAAGAGCGCTGCTCTTCTTAGATCTCTTCTCGCTGTAGAGAGTCATCCTTTTTGGCCTCCGCTCCCCAGAACTCCGCTTGAGTAGCAATTCTAAGTTGTTAGGCTGTCTGTGAGCCTCCTTGGAAGCGGTCTTGATTGTTGAATGTAGTTAGGCCTCCTTTGGAGAGTTGTCATGCTGAGGGATTCTCAGAGCTCCAGTCAATGACTATATTGCCTTAAAGGTTTTCTCTGACAGCTGAACCCTTGAGCTCTGCCCACGGGCTAAATTTCTTTTTTAACTTGGTACTGCAAAGAGGAGAGGAAGGGTGCATTCTGGGACTTTCTCTGATAGGGTTTGTAGCTCGGATTTTGGCCATAAGGAATTAAGTCACTGGTCACTGGTGTGTACCTTAGGGATTGGGACTTCAATGTCAGCCATTTAGGCAGTCTGTCCCTTCAGAGTGGGTATTTGTTCCCCATTGCGATCCTCTAAAGAGATTTGAAAGGGAAAGTCTCATGTTACGCATGTAACTGTTGCCATCTTCAGGTATTCATGCTCGTCTCCTTCAGACAAGAAGTGGATGGCATGTCCTACAGATGCCCTTTTATACTGACGGTTACACTGGTAGTGACATCATAGGCTGTCACCGACCAATGTCATGTTCATTGTTGTGTTTTGACACATGCTTCAAACACTGGTCATGCTGGAGGTGTTTCCCATACAATCCCCTAAAAGGGATGTAGTGTGAGTTCCCATTCAAAAGGGATTTCAAAAGGCAAAAGGCAATTTCATGTTTTAACCACAGATTGTGATAGAGAGGCTAAAGTTTTGTAGTGCAGCTTTAAATCGAATGAATCTCAATGAAACCATTTACGTTGTTTATACATTGTGAAACGATTCACGAGTGTGCAAAGCTCATGCTAAATATTGTATTGTCATATCTGGAATATTAAGTGGATACTGACTTAAAAGCCTCTGATTGGCCATTTGTATTTGCACGCTCAAACAGGTCTGTGATTGGCTACAATGCTCAATGCCGCAAAATAAACATTTAACACTCTTCATAGAGTGTGTGCACACATACAGGAATGTTTAAAAGCTATCACTGGGTACCGGATCCACTCGGTACTCTGTGTCATTGGCTGGTGTCGTTACGTTTTTAAAATTTAAGTAACTTGGTACTAAACTACTGCTACTTTTGACAACACTAATAACAAGTGTCTTAAGCCAGCTGTACACTGTACACCATTTTTGATGTCTTTGGGATTGTTATGTCCGACTTAAACAATATGAGTGAGATATTGTGTAAAGCCCAGGTGTGCAAAATCAGTGGCCTTGTGGTAGGGGTGTGCGATATATATCGTCTGCGATAATAATTGTGGTTTTAATGATGTGCGATTTGACATTATTGAGTATATCGCAAAAAAGTCAAACAAAACACACCTACAGAGTGCATACATACATTATATGATGAAGTCTAGTAGGTTAGACTATTCAAATGCATTTTGAATGATCACAAAATTCAAGATATGGGGGCAGAAAACTTACATATTCATATAATTTCACATAGTTAATCAATATCACATGCAGAGTACTGTTTTTTTTCTCCAAAAATCAGCATGATTACAAATGTGATATTGATTTTATACAACAGTTCAATAAACATTATTAATAAACATTACTTACCATATTGCCTGTTTTTGCTCTATTTCGGCAGCAAAATTAATTCCAAATACAACACTTTTTTTTTGTTTTTGCGTCTCTGAGCAACATGACGGTGTTTCGTTCCTGAATGAATCAATCATTTAAATGATTCAGTTCAATCGCAATGACTCGCTTATTAACAGTGA
>NW_015556097.1:221905-250958 GCF_001515605.1 Sinocyclocheilus anshuiensis | reverse complement strand
TAAATATTTAAGTATTTGGCGCTGTGATGAACATCATAGCAAATACACAAATCTGAATGGCTGTTTAAATCATTTAAACACGATTCAGAAACAGAAAGTAGAACAGCTGCTTTGTTTACAGGGTTTAAGACTGCATTTAAATTAATTATTATTATTATTATTATTTCTGCAGTTTAGCGCCATCTGCTGTCAGAGAGTGAAAGTGCGCTTTCATCCAGAGCGTCTCTCACATGTTCTGCCATGTGCTTCTCGTCCGCGCTTATTTACATCAGTGTGCACGTGTCTTTCACGCAGCATACAGCGGTGTTGTGCATTTTAACCAGTTGATGGGAAAAGTATTCTTAAAATGCATTCAAAATTCTGAATAACTTGTAATATATAATTACTCACGGTATTTAGAAGAGCCCACGATAACAATATCGTGCATATTCATTACCGTGATATAGCGCATTACCGAATACCGGCACAAGTCTACTTGGGAGAGGAGAGTTGTTAGTTAGGCTTTGCTTAGAGAGTCTTTTGGCTGAGGTCACTCCTCAAAGCTCCACCTGGACAGCAGTATCAAGTTGTTAGGCTCTCTGTGAGCCTCCTTGATAGCTATTCTTAGTGTAGGGCAAATGTGGACCTCCTCTTGCTTTAGATAATCTTTATGTTGAGGCCTCGGTCCTTAGAGCTTATTTAGGGAGTAGTGTTAGGCTACTGGTGAGCCTCCTTGGTTACTGTCTTTAATTCAAAGAGCGCTGCTCTTCTTAGATCTCTTCTCGCTGTAGAGAGTCATCCTTTTTGGCCTCCGCTCCCCAGAACTCCGCTTGAGTAGCAATTCTAAGTTGTTAGGCTGTCTGTGAGCCTCCTTGGAAGCGGTCTTGATTGTTGAATGTAGTTAGGCCTCCTTTGGAGAGTTGTCATGCTGAGGGATTCTCAGAGCTCCAGTCAATGACTATATTGCCTTAAAGGTTTTCTCTGACAGCTGAACCCTTGAGCTCTGCCCACGGGCTAAATTTCTTTTTTAACTTGGTACTGCAAAGAGGAGAGGAAGGGTGCATTCTGGGACTTTCTCTGATAGGGTTTGTAGCTCGGATTTTGGCCATAAGGAATTAAGTCACTGGTCACTGGTGTGTACCTTAGGGATTGGGACTTCAATGTCAGCCATTTAGGCAGTCTGTCCCTTCAGAGTGGGTATTTGTTCCCCATTGCGATCCTCTAAAGAGATTTGAAAGGGAAAGTCTCATGTTACGCATGTAACTGTTGCCATCTTCAGGTATTCATGCTCGTCTCCTTCAGACAAGAAGTGGATGGCATGTCCTACAGATGCCCTTTTATACTGACGGTTACACTGGTAGTGACATCATAGGCTGTCACCGACCAATGTCATGTTCATTGTTGTGTTTTGACACATGCTTCAAACACTGGTCATGCTGGAGGTGTTTCCCATACAATCCCCTAAAAGGGATGTAGTGTGAGTTCCCATTCAAAAGGGATTTCAAAAGGCAAAAGGCAATTTCATGTTTTAACCACAGATTGTGATAGAGAGGCTAAAGTTTTGTAGTGCAGCTTTAAATCGAATGAATCTCAATGAAACCATTTACGTTGTTTATACATTGTGAAACGATTCACGAGTGTGCCAAGCTCATGCTAAATATTGTATTGTCATATCTGGAATATTAAGTGGATACTGACTTAAAAGCCTCTGATTGGCCATTTGTATTTGCACGCTCAAACAGGTCTGTGATTGGCTACAATGCTCAATGCCGCAAAATAAACATTTAACACTCTTCATAGAGTGTGTGCACACATACAGGAATGTTTAAAAGCTATCACTGGGTACCGGATCCACTCGGTACTCTGTGTCATTGGCTGGTGTCGTTACGTTTTTAAAATTTAAGTAACTTGGTACTAAACTACTGCTACTTTTGACAACACTAATAACAAGTGTCTTAAGCCAGCTGTACACTGTTTGATGTCTTTGATGTCTTTGGGATTGTTATGTCCGACTTAAACAATATGAGTGAGATATTGTGTAAAGCCAAAATCAGTGAAATCAGTGGCCTTGTGGTAGGGGTGTGCGATATATATCGTCTGCGATAATAATTGTGGTTTTAATGATGTGCGATTTGACATTATTGAGTATATCGCAAAAAAGTCAAACAAAACACACCTACAGAGTGCATACATACATTATATGATGAAGTCTAGTAGGTTAGACTATTCAAATGCATTTTGAATGATCACAAAATTCAAGATATGGGGGCAGAAAACTTACATATTCATATAATTTCACATAGTTAATCAATATCACATGCAGAGTACTGTTTTTTTTCTCCAAAAATCAGCATGATTACAAATGTGATATTGATTTTATACAACAGTTCAATAAACATTATTAATAAACATTACTTACCATATTGCCTGTTTTTGCTCTATTTCGGCAGCAAAATTAATTCCAGGTTTTAATTTCACATTTAAAGTATCTTTTCATTTTTTCAATAATTTCAAATATCAGTATTCAACATTTTATGTTTAAAATATCAAAACCTTATATATGTGTTTGTAACTGCAGGTTAAAGCATTCTTGTCCTACATTAAACAGTGTGGCATAAATGCCACTTCAGATGCAGCTTCTGTGTTTCCTCTGGACTGCAAAGATGAATTTTGTTGATACGGATTTCATTTGCTTGGTAACAGCCCAAATGTCTTATTATTCTAATTGACTGATTAAATGTAAGAATTTGACTCAAAAGATGATGCACACTTTTAGAAATAATGGCTTTATGAAGGTAAAAATGCTCATAAAAGGTAAAAGTCAATTAAAACGTATTGAAAAATATTAATTTCTACCACCATCACACAGAATATAAAGAATATCAAAAACTTTAGAAGTCAGTTGTCCACGGTAGTCCTTAAGATATCAGCGCAATAACACACTCAGCAAAATATTGTTATCGATAAAATCCCAGAAAAATATCGAGATATCTCTTTTTGTCAATATCGCACACCCCTACCTTGTGGCAATGCTGAGAGTGGAACGCATACTAGGTCTTAATTGTGTTCGGACACATTTGGGAACGCAACATTGTGCTTGTGCAGCTAAAAGCCTTTGCCTTCACGCCTCATTCACATCTTTTCCTACCATGTCGGTCTCTTTCTTTTTATTCCTAGATAAGGGGCTCAATCCCTCAGGCAGCTGTAAAGTTCCATCTACCACTGTCCTGTCCGCTGTCAGCTGCTCTGGGTCCCATCATGCCTCATGGCATCACCAGCACCACATCACCCATCCTCCAGCAGGGCGGATACTTGATGCCCACCGCCCCCTTTGCTGGTATGATGCCAGCCCCTGTGTATCCAAACCATTGGTCCGGTTTGCCCAGTCCAGTGGGCATGTTTGCTACGGCCGGTATGGTCCCTTACCCAGCCATGGGCAGCCCAGCACTGCAGACTTTTCCTCTGGTGGTGAAAAGCCCAGACGCCCCGATGTGCCCCAGCAAAGCCAGGACTGCATAAGAGTGCCGCCCTGCGCTCCAAACACCACAACAGACGCTGTTTTTTGAGTACGGCTAATCAATGCACACTTGCAGAAGGATAATCATGCAAGCTCAACACAGCTGATTACAGACATTTTCTCCCGGATAAATTAATTGCCCACTAATTCGCAGAGCAGTGGGAGTTTCTGCAACACTCTAGAATATGTTTTTAACTCTGCTTCAGGATCAAACCACAATCTCTGAAATGTCTGTGTGCTTTGGATCGCTGTTGGATTATGGACACATCTGTGCAAAGCCTTTGAGCCTGTAAATATGAGGTGTGTGTATGTGAAATTGGGCATGAGGGGGTGTGTTTGTGTCAAAAAAGTTCTGTGGGCACTGCTTTCGCTTTTTTCCCTTTTTTTGAAGACCTTTTAGTTCTTATGTTTGAATCTGTATTGAGGTGTGTTAGTAAAGGGGTTGACTGAGAGTACTGCAGGACCATGGCCTTCAATTCTACTGCCATAGAGTATAATTTTATAATAATTTCCCCCATAATTCAACATACTGTGAGTGACTAACCTACGGTAGCATGAGCAGGCGGCTCTTGGAGCTATAGACATATTTCACAAAACACGAGCAGAATAAATTTAGTCATTCTTACAATGATGTAAGAATTGAAATTCATGCTGCTTGTGTTTTATAAGAGGCCAAATGCTCAAAGTTGTCATGATTGATTATAGAAATATTAGTCCTACTTTTCAGTAATACTGTTTAGAATATTTTTCATAAATTTACAGCACTTTTGAGTGGCTTTCATTGGCTGTTTACAGAAATATCCAGCATTTTTAAACTATTTCAGGCCACAGGACAAAATCCCTACATGAAAATGAATAATTCAGGACGATGTAGTGCCTTGATCAGTTTTCCCTCTAAAGGTATGACTCACGTCTGAGGAAAAGCCATTCCTCTGTGGTTTAGCATGATTTTCCTTCTGTTCCTAATGCAATAGTTTTTTTCATAAGCCTTTTTTTCAGTCATGTGGTGGTTTACATATTTACTGTCCCCTTTGTTGAAGCGAGTTTGCAATCAATACATTTAACATAATTTTAAGTTTAAATAGGAGCTAGTCTGTGCAGATTGATAAATGAGTGCAGTTCCAGCTGTTGATGCTTGGGTTTCTGATCGTTGTACTGCATTCATAAGCAATACTGCACTACCATACTGTACTAAGCACAGAGGAAGTGAACAAATTGTTTACATTGCGATGATGTAATGTATTAATGCATGCCATCAAAGTGTCGCAGATACCAAAATACAAAATTAAGAATTGCTATCTAAATATATCAAGGAGCATTGTATGTGCTTGTGGTCTTGCAGAAACCCAAAGTGCGCCACCTTCCCTCTTTAGAGTGTAACACAGGGACTGAATGCAGGTTTGACTTTGGAATCAGTGTTGTGTGAACCCCGAATGTAGCATGTCAAATGCTGGAGCAGCACATTGACATTACATGCATGTGAATCAATCCCTCTGTTATGTGCACCATAAACCCCACCTATAATGTAAAAGCTAGCCAGACTTGGCACAGAGCAGATCTACTTTGCATTCATACACACAAGTTATGTTACTATTTTATCAACTCTATGTTTTTTATTTGCTTTGAATAACGGCTGAAGATTTTTTGTGTTCGTTTGTTTTCTCCATTTGCTCTGTTATGAGCTCTTTCACAGTGTCGGTGATGTTGAGATAATATTTTAATTTCTTTTAGTAGGGCAGTTCAATTGTTGTTTCATAAAAGTGATCCAATATGGGAGAAAATGCAAGCAATTGAATATTAGCTCACACAGATACACATATACAAAATGTATCTGTTTCCAAAACCCACATCCCAGTTTATACAGTTTTATTTGTTATGTTTCTAAGATGTCATCTTATTTTGTTGTGTAATTTAGTCACATTTCTGATAGAGCCAGCAGGCTGTTTTCTTTCTGAATTCTTCCATATTCTTCATCAGACTTTGAGTTTTTTTAAACCTCATTTTCAACAGTATCTTTGTAAAAGGCTGCGACCCACACGACTGCCAAACTGTGAATTGTACAGTCCTCTTGTATTTATTTTATCAGTGCTTTTGATGCATCTTCTGTCCTTTAATGTGTCATTCCATCCATTCATTTGTACAGGATGTTCAATCAGTCAGAATGATCTGCTTCATGTGAAATGTTTCCAGTAGGAAGGGGTTTCTGATATTCTGTTTTTGCTGTGTAATGCTAAAATCTCTGTCAATAATTACTTTACTTTGCCATGTTAGTGACTTACTGATCAATCTGATGTGGCGTTTAATAGGTTGTGGACTTTTTCTTTTTTTTTTTCCTGCATTGGCGCTCTGTGAATGGTTGCTTATGATGCACACCCTTCAATGAATTACTTTACTCCGCTCAGATACAAAATGCACTCACAACACAAAGACTGTGTCCAAGTTTAATTAAAGAATAAATAAATATTTTGTGCTTAATAAATACTGTGTTCTTGTTATTTTCCTAGGCATGGCCAGTGATATTCTGAGCAGAGCTCTTCAGGTACAGGTAGCAAAAAAAAAGTGCTGTCCCATTCCAACAGTATGGAAGCAGATGGGTAGCAAAATTCATTTTGAAATGTAATTTGCAAAATGGCAATGCAATATGTAAAATGGCAATGCATTTCTTTATTTAAATTTACATTTTCCCATACATATGTGCAACGTTTAGTTCAAAACGAAAATTAAAATTCAATTATATAATTTACATTTGCCATTTCCTAAACTAGTTTTAATATGTAAATTAAAAACATTTTAACGCTTTATAAGTTGCAAAATTAAAATAAAGATGTATTACCCAAATTGATTAGATGTTTAACATGTCCAAACAAAAATATCATTTAAATGCCATTTTTCCTAAATGCATTTAGACTTACGGGTAGGACACTTGGGATTGCATTTTCATCGTGATACTGCGTGATTATTGCAGCAATGCATTCTCCTCGCCCTCTTAAAGGGGTCATCGAATGCAAAATTCACTGAACTGAAATGTGTCTTGGCAGTGTGTGTACACATCCACCCTATAATGATAAAAATCCACCCAGTGCTTTTTTTTTTTAAATCTTGATAAATCCAAACCCCTTTCTCATATCAAGCCAATCTCAGATTCTTGGCAGAATGACGTAGTTCTGCACAGGCCCCTCCCACGATTGTTGATTGACAGTGGCATCAGTCTTTGGTTTTATCACAGCTCCGCCCTGAGTGAGCTGTCATCAGTCCGCCATTGTTTTGATGCCGGAGCAGGAGTAGACAAGAATGACTCCTAAGCGATTGAGGTGTTTTGTTTTTTAATGTATGTAATGGATGTAATAATGAACATAGCAGTCGTCATTTACTCCCAGCATCTGAGGCGCTGAAGACACAGTGAATTACTGTTACCGAGTGACTGAGGCGAGAGGCGTGCGGATCCATATGCAAAGCTTTATTAAAAGACAAGGTCAAAACAGGCAGTGGTCAACACCAGCAAACAGATATAGGCAGGCCGCTCCCCAGAACTCCGCTTGAGTAGCAATTCTAAGTTGTTAGGCTGTCTGTGAGCCTCCTTGGAAGCGGTCTTGATTGTTGAATGTAGTTAGGCCTCCTTTGGAGAGTTGTCATGCTGAGGGATTCTCAGAGCTCCAGTCAATGACTATATTGCCTTAAAGGTTTTCTCTGACAGCTGAACCCTTGAGCTCTGCCCACGGGCTAAATTTCTTTTTTAACTTGGTACTGCAAAGAGGAGAGGAAGGGTGCATTCTGGGACTTTCTCTGATAGGGTTTGTAGCTCGGATTTTGGCCATAAGGAATTAAGTCACTGGTCACTGGTGTGTACCTTAGGGATTGGGACTTCAATGTCAGCCATTTAGGCAGTCTGTCCCTTCAGAGTGGGTATTTGTTCCCCATTGCGATCCTCTAAAGAGATTTGAAAGGGAAAGTCTCATGTTACGCATGTAACTGTTGCCATCTTCAGGTATTCATGCTCGTCTCCTTCAGACAAGAAGTGGATGGCATGTCCTACAGATGCCCTTTTATACTGACGGTTACACTGGTAGTGACATCATAGGCTGTCACCGACCAATGTCATGTTCATTGTTGTGTTTTGACACATGCTTCAAACACTGGTCATGCTGGAGGTGTTTCCCATACAATCCCCTAAAAGGGATGTAGTGTGAGTTCCCATTCAAAAGGGATTTCAAAAGGCAAAAGGCAATTTCATGTTTTAACCACAGATTGTGATAGAGAGGCTAAAGTTTTGTAGTGCAGCTTTAAATCGAATGAATCTCAATGAAACCATTTACGTTGTTTATACATTGTGAAACGATTCACGAGTGTGCAAAGCTCATGCTAAATATTGTATTGTCATATCTGGAATATTAAGTGGATACTGACTTAAAAGCCTCTGATTGGCCATTTGTATTTGCACGCTCAAACAGGTCTGTGATTGGCTACAATGCTCAATGCCGCAAAATAAACATTTAACACTCTTCATAGAGTGTGTGCACACATACAGGAATGTTTAAAAGCTATCACTGGGTACCGGATCCACTCGGTACTCTGTGTCATTGGCTGGTGTCGTTACGTTTTTAAAATTTAAGTAACTTGGTACTAAACTACTGCTACTTTTGACAACACTAATAACAAGTGTCTTAAGCCAGCTGTACACTGTACACCATTTTTGATGTCTTTGGGATTGTTATGTCCGACTTAAACAATATGAGTGAGATATTGTGTAAAGCCCAGGTGTGCAAAATCAGTGGCCTTGTGGTAGGGGTGTGCGATATATATCGTCTGCGATAATAATTGTGGTTTTAATGATGTGCGATTTGACATTATTGAGTATATCGCAAAAAAGTCAAACAAAACACACCTACAGAGTGCATACATACATTATATGATGAAGTCTAGTAGGTTAGACTATTCAAATGCATTTTGAATGATCACAAAATTCAAGATATGGGGGCAGAAAACTTACATATTCATATAATTTCACATAGTTAATCAATATCACATGCAGAGTACTGTTTTTTTTCTCCAAAAATCAGCATGATTACAAATGTGATATTGATTTTATACAACAGTTCAATAAACATTATTAATAAACATTACTTACCATATTGCCTGTTTTTGCTCTATTTCGGCAGCAAAATTAATTCCAAATACAACACTTTTTTTTTGTTTTTGCGTCTCTGAGCAACATGACGGTGTTTCGTTCCTGAATGAATCAATCATTTAAATGATTCAGTTCAATCGCAATGACTCGCATATTAACAGTGATTTGCTGCCACCTACTCTTGGTTTTAATTTCACATTTAAAGTATCTTTTCATTTTTTCAATAATTTCAAATATCAGTATTCAACATTTTATGTTTAAAATATCAAAACCTTATATATGTGTTTGTAACTGCAGGTTAAAGCATTCTTGTCCTACATTAAACAGTGTGGCATAAATGCCACTTCAGATGCAGCTTCTGTGTTTCCTCTGGACTGCAAAGATGAATTTTGTTGATACGGATTTCATTTGCTTGGTAACAGCCCAAATGTCTTATTATTCTAATTGACTGATTAAATGTAAGAATTTGACTCAAAAGATGATGCACACTTTTAGAAATAATGGCTTTATGAAGGTAAAAATGCTCATAAAAGGTAAAAGTCAATTAAAACGTATTGAAAAATATTAATTTCTACCACCATCACACAGAATATAAAGAATATCAAAAACTTTAGAAGTCAGTTGTCCACGGTAGTCCTTAAGATATCAGCGCAATAACACACTCAGCAAAATATTGTTATCGATAAAATCCCAGAAAAATATCGAGATATCTCTTTTTGTCAATATCGCACACCCCTACCTTGTGGCAATGCTGAGAGTGGAACGCATACTAGGTCTTAATTGTGTTCGGACACATTTGGGAACGCAACATTGTGCTTGTGCAGCTAAAAGCCTTTGCCTTCACGCCTCATTCACATCTTTTCCTACCATGTCGGTCTCTTTCTTTTTATTCCTAGATAAGGGGCTCAATCCCTCAGGCAGCTGTAAAGTTCCATCTACCACTGTCCTGTCCGCTGTCAGCTGCTCTGGGTCCCATCATGCCTCATGGCATCACCAGCACCACATCACCCATCCTCCAGCAGGGCGGATACTTGATGCCCACCGCCCCCTTTGCTGGTATGATGCCAGCCCCTGTGTATCCAAACCATTGGTCCGGTTTGCCCAGTCCAGTGGGCATGTTTGCTACGGCCGGTATGGTCCCTTACCCAGCCATGGGCAGCCCAGCACTGCAGACTTTTCCTCTGGTGGTGAAAAGCCCAGACGCCCCGATGTGCCCCAGCAAAGCCAGGACTGCATAAGAGTGCCGCCCTGCGCTCCAAACACCACAACAGACGCTGTTTTTTGAGTACGGCTAATCAATGCACACTTGCAGAAGGATAATCATGCAAGCTCAACACAGCTGATTACAGACATTTTCTCCCGGATAAATTAATTGCCCACTAATTCGCAGAGCAGTGGGAGTTTCTGCAACACTCTAGAATATGTTTTTAACTCTGCTTCAGGATCAAACCACAATCTCTGAAATGTCTGTGTGCTTTGGATCGCTGTTGGATTATGGACACATCTGTGCAAAGCCTTTGAGCCTGTAAATATGAGGTGTGTGTATGTGAAATTGGGCATGAGGGGGTGTGTTTGTGTCAAAAAAGTTCTGTGGGCACTGCTTTCGCTTTTTTCCCTTTTTTTGAAGACCTTTTAGTTCTTATGTTTGAATCTGTATTGAGGTGTGTTAGTAAAGGGGTTGACTGAGAGTACTGCAGGACCATGGCCTTCAATTCTACTGCCATAGAGTATAATTTTATAATAATTTCCCCCATAATTCAACATACTGTGAGTGACTAACCTACGGTAGCATGAGCAGGCGGCTCTTGGAGCTATAGACATATTTCACAAAACACGAGCAGAATAAATTTAGTCATTCTTACAATGATGTAAGAATTGAAATTCATGCTGCTTGTGTTTTATAAGAGGCCAAATGCTCAAAGTTGTCATGATTGATTATAGAAATATTAGTCCTACTTTTCAGTAATACTGTTTAGAATATTTTTCATAAATTTACAGCACTTTTGAGTGGCTTTCATTGGCTGTTTACAGAAATATCCAGCATTTTTAAACTATTTCAGGCCACAGGACAAAATCCCTACATGAAAATGAATAATTCAGGACGATGTAGTGCCTTGATCAGTTTTCCCTCTAAAGGTATGACTCACGTCTGAGGAAAAGCCATTCCTCTGTGGTTTAGCATGATTTTCCTTCTGTTCCTAATGCAATAGTTTTTTTCATAAGCCTTTTTTTCAGTCATGTGGTGGTTTACATATTTACTGTCCCCTTTGTTGAAGCGAGTTTGCAATCAATACATTTAACATAATTTTAAGTTTAAATAGGAGCTAGTCTGTGCAGATTGATAAATGAGTGCAGTTCCAGCTGTTGATGCTTGGGTTTCTGATCGTTGTACTGCATTCATAAGCAATACTGCACTACCATACTGTACTAAGCACAGAGGAAGTGAACAAATTGTTTACATTGCGATGATGTAATGTATTAATGCATGCCATCAAAGTGTCGCAGATACCAAAATACAAAATTAAGAATTGCTATCTAAATATATCAAGGAGCATTGTATGTGCTTGTGGTCTTGCAGAAACCCAAAGTGCGCCACCTTCCCTCTTTAGAGTGTAACACAGGGACTGAATGCAGGTTTGACTTTGGAATCAGTGTTGTGTGAACCCCGAATGTAGCATGTCAAATGCTGGAGCAGCACATTGACATTACATGCATGTGAATCAATCCCTCTGTTATGTGCACCATAAACCCCACCTATAATGTAAAAGCTAGCCAGACTTGGCACAGAGCAGATCTACTTTGCATTCATACACACAAGTTATGTTACTATTTTATCAACTCTATGTTTTTTATTTGCTTTGAATAACGGCTGAAGATTTTTTGTGTTCGTTTGTTTTCTCCATTTGCTCTGTTATGAGCTCTTTCACAGTGTCGGTGATGTTGAGATAATATTTTAATTTCTTTTAGTAGGGCAGTTCAATTGTTGTTTCATAAAAGTGATCCAATATGGGAGAAAATGCAAGCAATTGAATATTAGCTCACACAGATACACATATACAAAATGTATCTGTTTCCAAAACCCACATCCCAGTTTATACAGTTTTATTTGTTATGTTTCTAAGATGTCATCTTATTTTGTTGTGTAATTTAGTCACATTTCTGATAGAGCCAGCAGGCTGTTTTCTTTCTGAATTCTTCCATATTCTTCATCAGACTTTGAGTTTTTTTAAACCTCATTTTCAACAGTATCTTTGTAAAAGGCTGCGACCCACACGACTGCCAAACTGTGAATTGTACAGTCCTCTTGTATTTATTTTATCAGTGCTTTTGATGCATCTTCTGTCCTTTAATGTGTCATTCCATCCATTCATTTGTACAGGATGTTCAATCAGTCAGAATGATCTGCTTCATGTGAAATGTTTCCAGTAGGAAGGGGTTTCTGATATTCTGTTTTTGCTGTGTAATGCTAAAATCTCTGTCAATAATTACTTTACTTTGCCATGTTAGTGACTTACTGATCAATCTGATGTGGCGTTTAATAGGTTGTGGACTTTTTCTTTTTTTTTTTCCTGCATTGGCGCTCTGTGAATGGTTGCTTATGATGCACACCCTTCAATGAATTACTTTACTCCGCTCAGATACAAAATGCACTCACAACACAAAGACTGTGTCCAAGTTTAATTAAAGAATAAATAAATATTTTGTGCTTAATAAATACTGTGTTCTTGTTATTTTCCTAGGCATGGCCAGTGATATTCTGAGCAGAGCTCTTCAGGTACAGGTAGCAAAAAAAAAGTGCTGTCCCATTCCAACAGTATGGAAGCAGATGGGTAGCAAAATTCATTTTGAAATGTAATTTGCAAAATGGCAATGCAATATGTAAAATGGCAATGCATTTCTTTATTTAAATTTACATTTTCCCATACATATGTGCAACGTTTAGTTCAAAACGAAAATTAAAATTCAATTATATAATTTACATTTGCCATTTCCTAAACTAGTTTTAATATGTAAATTAAAAACATTTTAACGCTTTATAAGTTGCAAAATTAAAATAAAGATGTATTACCCAAATTGATTAGATGTTTAACATGTCCAAACAAAAATATCGTTTAAATGCCATTTTTCCTAAATGCATTTAGACTTACGGGTAGGACACTTGGGATTGCATTTTCATCGTGATACTGCGTGATTATTGCAGCAATGCATTCTCCTCGCCCTCTTAAAGGGGTCATCGAATGCAAAATTCACTGAACTGAAATGTGTCTTGGCAGTGTGTGTACACATCCACCCTATAATGATAAAAATCCACCCAGTGCTTTTTTTTTTTAAATCTTGATAAATCCAAACCCCTTTCTCATATCAAGCCAATCTCAGATTCTTGGCAGAATGACGTAGTTCTGCACAGGCCCCTCCCACGATTGTTGATTGACAGTGGCATCAGTCTTTGGTTTTATCACAGCTCCGCCCTGAGTGAGCTGTCATCAGTCCGCCATTGTTTTGATGCCGGAGCAGGAGTAGACAAGAATGACTCCTAAGCGATTGAGGTGTTTTGTTTTTTAATGTATGTAATGGATGTAATAATGAACATAGCAGTCGTCATTTACTCCCAGCATCTGAGGCGCTGAAGACACAGTGAATTACTGTTACCGAGTGACTGAGGCGAGAGGCGTGCGGATCCATATGCAAAGCTTTATTAAAAGACAAGGTCAAAACAGGCAGTGGTCAACACCAGCAAACAGATATAGGCAGGACAAGACGAAAGCGTAATCCATAAAACAGGCGTGGGTCAATAGACGGCGAACATAATCCAGAGGGTGAGGCAAACGGGTAATCCACAAACAGGCAATAGTCCAGGCAAGGTGCAAACAAAGTCCGAGAGGGCAATGCAAAGGGTAATCCAAGGCTGGTAATGACTCCAGGACAGACAGAGATCAGACAAGATGAGGTAAACGGGCTAGGATCAAGACACGAGTGAAAGCAGGCAATGAACAAGACTAGACTAGACTAGACTAGGAACTTGGACTGGAAACTAGGTCAGGGAAATAGCTCCATAAAGTAGCTATCACTAGGAGAGTGATAAACGCTAAACAATACTCGGCGCTGAACTGTGGTTAGAGTCTCATATTTATAGTGTGTGTAATTGGCTGCAGGTGAGAACGTAATCAGTGAAATGTAACCTGGGAAATGTAGTCCGGGGTGACATGTAACAGTCTGTGTAGTGTGAGAGTCAATATAATCGGCAAGCGACCTCTGGTGGTGAGCAAATGGAAGACCACGGACAGGATTTGTGACAATTACGTTTGTTTTTGAGGGAATGCGCCCCCGATTTACCTAAATGCATCTATGTTCACGCGAATCATTCGTGATCCAGCTTCACCTACAGAAAAAGTGAGTATAAGATTTTTTTTATGAATCTTTGCAAATCGCCTTTCCTAATAATGTGCTAGTTAGCAAGTTTCACGATGAATGCGGCTAAAGTTTACAGTCTCTCAGAGAGCGACTTGAAAGAGAGAGGCAGGGAGAGCAGAGCTCATTTGCATTTGAAGCAACATGCAACAAAACGGCTTGCTGTAAACAGAGCTGTTTTTGACAGGGTAAAAAAGGTGTTGTTTTACACTACCATTGAGATATTTTAACCAAAGTATGTTATAGATTTCTCATTAAGACCCTAAAGAATCATATCAAACTGTGGAAAAGCCCAGGGCCCTCTGCCCCATCCACGTGCTTGAAAATGGCCTGCATGTTAGAGTGGACACATGCCGATTGGGGTGCAGACCACGCCGTCACAAGCTGCTGACGGAAGTCAGGGAAGAACTAGACCGACGCCCTCGAATCAGCTTGCCGGTGTGTCGATCTAAAATACCAGGAGTCAAGCTTACTCTTGGCAGTCTCCTCCGGAGGGCTCCAAGTAAGCTCGAGTTCCTGGACAGCTTTGGTCCTGACCCTCACAAGCTCCTCCTGGAGGTCTGGGGGCCCCTCGCTGTCTGGACAATCACACTCCGATCCCGCACAATCCTCTTTCTCCGAGGCCGAGATGGACATCGAGTCCTCGTCTTCTTCCTCCCGGCCGAACGACACGAAGTTCGCGATGTTTGGAGGAGGGTGGAAACAGTCCTCGGGGAAGGTGACTGGAGAATGGGGTGACTGCTAATGATGGCCTCACCCCAAACAAGCCATGTTGCGGTGAGTCTGAAGCATGCAATGCCCGCAGTCGGACTCCTCTAACTCCGCCTCAGCATGGTCAAAACCCAGGCAGGCAATGACGTGCTCATGCTGATCTGGAGGTTCAATGGGTCCCACGCAGGTTCTTATATCTTACAATATAAAGCCATTCTTCAGGTTGTTCAGAAGTAAAACAAGCAAGTGAAGGAGAAGATTCTGATGCAATTGGCACGTGCATCGCATTTTATACTGCCTCTCGAGCTCGTCAATATTTGCATAAGATGCATACTTCGCGACAATTGGCCAGTCAGTTGGACTGGCGTGAGCCAATAGAACTTCAGGAGAGGTTGGAAGGGAAGGATTTCCCATAACTGGAGAAAGCTCCGCGATGTCGAGTGAAGCTTGAGAGGGAACTAGTTCACGAGTTCTATGAGGGCGTGAACGCTTTTTTCAAGTTGGTATCTCGCTATTACGGTAAATACGATATGGCGTGAACGCACCTTTATTTCTGTTCACATACCAACATCGCTTATCACAAGAAATATTTTATGAAAACATTTCCATTTCCATTTAGTCATTTAGCACAGTGTTTCCCAACCGGGGTGCCGTCTGTGGAGAGCAGGGGTGCCGTGAAAAAAATCATTTTTTAATATTTTTAAATTGCTAATGTTCAAAAAAGCATCTATTATATAATATCCATTTCTGATAATTTTCTGATAGTCGCCAATAATTAGAGATGCACCGAAATTCCAGCTGCCGGAAATTAGTTCACCGCTCAGGTTTCACTTTCACGTGGTGTGACGCTCTGCTATGTTATGCTCACATGTTCGGATAATAATAGCTTTCTAGGACTAAACATTATTTGGATAATTGGTAAAAAAAAAAATCTCTTAAAAAAAAAAAACCTACCTGAAAAACTCATTAGTAGGCCTATCGTTATTTTTTATTTGTGTTTAATTGGTCTCTTCATTAGAAATTAGCCTACTGATTGCCACCATTGATGGACAAAAAATAATAATAATATTAAAAATATCTGTATGACAGTATATTCTGCAGTTCTTCTCTGCTGTACCGAATATCTATACTTTTTATATATATATATATGACACATTCTGCAGTTCTTCCCTGCTGTACCAAATTTCGATACTTTTCAAAGCATCATATCGAAGTTAGAAATTCAAGTATTGTGACAAAATTAATTTTTCTAAAGTGCCACAAATTTGTTAAAATTTCCAAAGGGTGCCGCGACTAAAAAAAGGTTGGGTAACACTTATTTAGCAGACGCTTTTATCCAAATCGACTTACAAATGAGGACAATGGAAGCAATCAAAATCAACAAAAGAGCAGTAATATGCAAGTGCTATGGCAAGTCTCAGTTAGCGTAATGCAGTACATATAGAAAGTGTTTTTTTAAATATATAATAAGTTAAAGAAGTCAGATAGAATAGAAAAAGAATAGAGCAAGCTAGTGTTAGAGGACTTTTTTGTTTTTGTTAATTGTATAATAAATAAAAAGAAAACAAATAGATAGAATACAAAAAGATTAGAAAAGCTAGTGTTAGTGTTTTTTTAAAGAATATAATTAGAATAGAAAGTGCTAGAGTTAGAGGGTCAAATAAATATGAAAGAGATGTGTTTTTTGCCTATTCTTGAAGATGGCTAAGGACTCAGCTGCTCGGATTGAGTTGGGCAGGTCATTCTACCAGGAAACAAATTTATAAATGAACAATGAAAAATTTCAAAAAAAATTAGAAAGGTAGGGTTTTTTTTTTTTTTTTTTAAAGAATATAATTAGAGTAGAGAGTGCTAGAGTTAGAGGGTCAAATAAAGATGGAAGAGATGTGTTTTTAGCTGATTCTTGAAGATGGCTAAGGACTCAGCTGCTCGGATTGAGTTGGGCAGGTCATTCTACCAGGAAACAAATTTATAAATGAACAATGAGTCCCATATGGGAGTAACATTACTCTACTAGAATACTAGCAGCTCCTTGAAGCACATTCAGTCACTATTACCCACCCTTTTAAAATCCATTTTGTAGTACCCACTCTTAACCCATCTCTTTTAGAGAACTACAGACCGGTTTCCCTTCTTCCTTTCATTGCAAAATCACTTGAACGAGCTGTGTTCAACCAAGTCTCTGCCTTTCTCACACAGAACAACCTCCTGGACAGCAACAAGTCTGGCTTCAGAAGTGAACATTCAACTGAGACTGCCTTGCTATCAGTTGTTGAAGCCCTAAGACTGGCAAGAGCGGATTCCAAATCTTTTTACATGAACTGTTCCCTCCTGGTGGAATGACCTGCCCAACTCAATCCCAGCAGCTGAGTCCTTAACCATCTTCAAGAATCGGCTAAAAACACATCTCTTCCATCTTTATTTGACCCTCTAACTCTAGCACTCTCTATTCTAATTCTATTCTTTATTTTTTTAAAACTTGCCCCATTTAGACTTGCACTGTATTTACTAACTGCTTGTTTTCTTAAAAAAACAAAAAAACAAACAAAAAAAACACTTGCTTCTCTAATCTTTTTGTGTTCTATCTATTTGTTTTCTTTTTATTTATTATACAATTAACAAAAGCAAAAAAGGCCTCTAACACTAGCTTGCTCTGTTCTTTTTCTATGCATGTACTGCTTTAGGCTAAGTGAGACTTGTTATAGCACTTGCATATTATTGGTCTTTTGTTATTGTTTTTTCTTTTTCTTTTTGGCGTTTTATGCCTGCTCTTTTGTTAGTTTTGATTGCTTCTATTGTCCTCATTTGTAAGTCATTTTGGATAAAAGCGTTTGCTAAATGACTAAATGTAAATGTAAATGTACTATATATGTACTTCTAGTGACTCATACAGTCGTAAACTGGTTTTGATGTCCTTTAATATTTTGTCAGTATTTTTGACTACATGTTAATATTTCCAGAGTTGCCCTCCTCACCTGTTGCGTTAAACAGACATACTGGGGGCAGAGCCGTTGAGGGCAAATCCGGTTAGCGCAGATACCTAATTATTTCTGAGGAGAAAATCAAATATCCAATGAGATTTCAAATTCTGCAGACCTAATGACATAATTTATGACATATTTATTCAAAAATTAAAGGCTGTAAATGTAATGGTACATGTCTTTTACAGCTCAATATTTAGATTTTTTTGCACCCTCAGATTCCAGATTTTCAAATAGTTGTATCTCACCAAATATTGTCCTATCCTAACAAACCATACATCAATTGAGAGCTTATTTATTCAGCTTTCAGATTATGTTATTTTATTAATTTAATGTAATTTAATTAAATCCCAAAAAAAAAAAAAATGGAGCCTTATGACTGGTTTTGGAGTCCAGGGTCACATATTGTATATGCAAGCATGCCCCAAGTTCAACAGTAAAAATAAATAAATAAAAAAAGCTGTTTACACTGTTAAATAATATTCCCTAGCTAATTTACCACTTGCCGCCGACTGTAGGGGAGTGAAGAAGTGTAGAAAAATTAGGCTACATTTGTGAATTTGTAATGCACACCTGTTTAACACACATTAACAGAAAATATTCTATTTAATTAAAAAGAAAAAAATATATACATTAGATAAATTAGATACATCTTTTCAAATAATTGTGAAAGGTTTGCACTTTAGGATAAATGCAAACAAATGGCTAAAACGCTATGGGATGTTGGGAACATAATTGGTTTGTTTGAAGGTATAAACCAATTGACAAATTATGTTTTTCAAAGAAATGTAAAGATTGCGTTTGTGTTTAGTTGAAGTGAGTAATGCAGGTGAAGCGTCGCCCTCTACAGGTCGCCACCGATCACTGCAGCCATGCTCTGCTGCAAAGCCTAAACACACCCAATCCACTCATATTCTTACCACCCTAATGCCCATACGCTGAGGCCAAGGTGCTTTATTCTATATAAACATGACAAATACTGCAGCTAAAACAGCACTAGTTCAGCAGTATTCGTTGTTCTACGTGTGCATACCGCTTTTCTACAGTATATGGTGCATACTAAATAGACCGACGCAGCGGGCAACCGCGTGACAATCGACGGCTGATTCGTCAGCACAGCCAACATAAAGCGTAGCAGGAATAAATCATCAAGGACATATGGAGACTTCCGACTGGATTTGATCAAGTATCTACGTTGACAGACCGCATGTCACGAAAGATAAATATTGTTGTGTAAGTATATTTTAAACGCGTTTTCCAGTGTGGCGGATCGGTGAATGTGCAGACGCGGATCGCGCGGTAGCCCCTTTGTTCGCTCGCTTCAGTTCCTGGTGTTATTCTCAGTGTGTGATGACCAGAAGTCATAAAGGACCCGGTTACTGAGCTCAAACCCTTCTGATCTGAATTAAACTCATCTCAGTGTGAATTCTTGTTCTCGGAGTGAGCGTGAAGCCCGCCGCGGACTCTGGAGGAGTAAGTGTTTACTACAAAACACGTTCACCTGCTAGAGATCTGTCTGTGTGGATTATTAACCACAGCATCACATGAAACTCATATTTTACATGATCATGTTTTCATGCTTGACACATTTGTAAAGGAAAAGCGGGGTTGCAAACAATCAGCCACTAACAAAACTAGCATGGAGATACCATGTTTTTGAAGTTTACCATGGTAATGCTACAGTATCCTTTGAGTTTTGTTTCAGATATGAGCTAAATGCGTTGTGTATGGTAATCATTCAGTACTGTGCATGTTCCCATCTTATACCGTCACAGCACGCTTGTGTGATTGAGCTGCATGGAGCCTAATATTTGAGTTTACTGCACGCTTTGTGGTAAACAGATGAAGTTTAATTTGTGTCGATTTGAACAAACACATCGTGACATAATGGAGGGAAATTCACTTTCACGTCAGTCACTTCAAGGCTTTTGTTTGTCCTTCTTACAATTTAATAGCCAACTTGTGGTTAAAACCACTTCTTTTGAACTGATGCTGTGACTTACTGGTTAAAACATGGTTTGGAAATGGAAAGGATAGAGGTTTGAACCTAACAACGGCTGTATACAGTGATATCCAGGAGCAAGCCATTCATCTCAGTGGCACTTGTTTGAAAGGTGCCATCTTTTCTTGTTCAGTCAGCTCTTGCTCAAGCTGATTAGCAGTAAGTATTGCAGCATCATTAATATGGCCTGTGATTGGGCCGCAGACATTTACTTTTACATCACATTTAGTCATTCAGCAGATGCTTTTATCCAAAGCGACTTACAAATGAGGACAATAGAAGCAGTCAAAATCAACAGAAGAGCAATGATATGCAAGTGCTAGAACAAGTCTCAGTTAGCTTAACTCAGTACACAATGGTTTTTTTGTATGTTAATCATATAATAAATAAAAAGAAAACAAATAGATAAAATAGAATAGAGAGTGCTAGAGTTAGAGGGTCAAATAAAGATGCAATAGAGGCTACACTTTATTTTGATAGTCCACTTTAGACATTCTACTAACTCTAAGTAGCTTTGCAACTACATGTCAACTAATGCTCATTAATGCACAACTACACGTCTACAAACTCTCAGAGTAGACAGTTAGGTTAGGTTTAGGGTTGGTAGAATAAGTTGATATTTACTTGCAAAGTTTCTCATAGTCAGTATGTTGTGGACCCATCAAAATAAAGTGTTAGCAGATATCAAGCAGACAGTCTACTAATACTCTAATGACTGCTAGTTGGCATGTAGTTAAAGTTACTTACCATTAGTAGAATGTCTAAAGTGGACTATCAAAATAAAGTGTTCCTGAAATAGACAGCTGTACTGGTACTCAGTAATACTGCTCGATTGTGGAACAAACGTACTGGTGCTGTTAAACGAAATATCGGCACTCGTTGTCCAATTAAATCTGTGGATTGCTGTGCTCAAGTAAAAGCCTTTGTGTCGTCCTCATAGATGTAAGCCGGTCCCGTTGGTGACGCTGCAGTGAGCATTGTCGGGATGGGGCTGGACTTTGACGTGAAGACGTTCTGCCACAACCTGCGGGCGACGAAGCCGCCCTACGAGTGTCCGGTGGACAGCTGCCGCAAGGTCTACAAGAGCTACAGCGGCATCGAGTACCATCTCTACCACTATGACCACGACAACCCGCCTCCGGCACAGGGCACCCCTCAGAAGAAGCGCAAGGGCCGACCGCCGCGGGCCGCCCTGCCGGGGTCTGGTGACGGCCCCGACTCCAGCACAGGGTCAGGGGTCACGGGGCCGGGGGCCACACCGGGCAGCCCCGCCGAACGCTCGGAGTGCTCACACTCGCCCGTCAGAGAGAGCATGACCTACGCAGAAGCCCAGCGCATGGTGGAGCTGGAGATCCGCGGCCGAGTCCACCGCATCAGCATCTTCGAGAACCTGGACGTGCTTTCAGAGGAGGACAGCGGCGCGGAGGACCCCACGTCGACAGGGACGGGCTCGGCGGCGTGTAACGGTGAGGCCGGGGGAATCGGCAAGGACAGGTTGGACAGTTCTGCAGCCAATGGGGAATATTAAGTAAAGATCATGTTCCATGAAGATATTTTGTAAATTTCCTACCGTAAATATATCAAAACTTAATTTTTGATTAGTAATATGCATTGCTAAGAACTTCATTTTAACAACTTTAAAGATGATTTTCTCAATATTTAGATTTTTTTGCACCCTCAGATTCCAGATTTTCAAATAGTTGTATCTCAGCCAAATATTGTCCTATCCTAACAAACCATACATCAATGGAAAGATTATTTATTCAGCTTTCAGATGATGTATAAATCTCAATTAAAAATTGACCCTTATGACTGGTTTTGTGCTCCAGTTACTCCAGGAGGTGTAACAACCCTCTACAATGTGAGTAAATCACTCGCTTATGCGACTAAATCTTCACTCTGGGCGACTAAATGATGTCTAAAGCCCTATTCGGACAGGACTACTTTTCTAAACTACGTTTGAGTTTCGATTCTTATCACCTGACGTCTGCGATTTGTCATGTACTAATTCGGACGGGACTAACATGTTTATTACAGAGGTGTGAGGGTCTGTTTTGGACCTCTGGGCGTCGCAGAGATCACATGCTCTGTATGTGTGCATTGCGTATAGTCATTCGGATTGATAGTATAACCACAGTTTTACTACAAATACCATGATGACACTGTTATACTGTATTATGACAACACTTTTTTTGCAACTAAATTTCAATATCGTGATAATACTGTATACCGTAATAAAAGCATTAGCAATTAATCGCAACATGAAAATTTGATACCGGCATATCCCTACTCGCCAGTGTGTGAGTTTAAGGCTAAGTATAAGTTTAGCACAGATATATTTTCACTCGCCGAACACTCTCTGACTGAGCTCTTCAGAGTTTCACACTCCATCAAGCGATCTGTGCTGTTTTTCAGTTCATCTCAATGGATGCGCAGCGCTCCTGTATTTGACGTACAGTCGCATACGATTAATCGTGCAGCTGTACACACATCTGTGTGTGTGTAATCATAATTACTCTAGGAGGTGTAAGATGTGTGATGGGTTTTGAAGTTGATGTGGCCTGTAGGATGTTGTACTTTCTGAATATGTGTTTGTTCTTATAATCTTTTATGTAAACAAACTCTAGTAATGCAGTAATACAAAATGTGAAGATACCATCATCTTTTCTACTCTAGAAGAAAGGAAGGGAAGTTAATGTTTTTCATTAAAGATTACGAGGGCACATTCATTAAATTATTTGCATGAGTGAAATATTTATTAGAAAAAACAGCCGTTTTTGATGAAAAAAATAATAGTTGTTCATTTTGGTTTCATGCTGGCTTTTTTCTTTTTTTTTTTTGCTTTTATTTCTAGTAATGTTTTTGCACTGCTAATTAATGAAAACAGCTTCAAAAGATGTATTCATTCTTTAAGGTTTTGCACATTTGTGTAGCTTTAACTTAATGTAATAAAAAAAAAGAATTCTGTACATGTAGTGAAAGGAAAGTTGATTTTTGGAAAGTAATAGGTGGTCTGGAATGATTTGTATTATCGCAGCAATTGTTTGCAGTGTAGACCGCAGTCTGTATATACTGTAAGTGGACAAAACTAAAAAATTTATATTTTTCCAAATTTTGACTATTCAATATACAGTATATCTAAAAAAAATTGTTTGCATTAACTCTCAAAGAATGGAAAAAAATGTGAAAGTGTGCCCCCCATGAATAAGACATGATCTTGATAGAACAGATACTGTTACAGACTTCATTTGAATTGTTAATTACAAAATCAACATATTTAAAATAAGAATAATCTAGACATGGTGACAGATTAAGCATTAAGAACATGAAGAACATTTAAAATCATATTTTTAGATAAGGTACCAATGTAAAAAAAAAAAAAAAATTATAAAAATATGAAAATGATACAAAAAGTACAGTCTTCCTGCAAAAAGACACATTAAAGGGATAGTTTACCCAAAAATGAAAATTCTGTCATTAATTACTCAAACCCATAAGACTTTCGTTCATATTCGGAACACAAATTAAAGGGGTCATATGAAGCGATCACAAATGCAGACAACAGCCAGTTTTTTAAAGAGATTCGCTGTTTCTGTCATAAGCGACAAGCATGAATGAGAGTGAATGTCAATTATACTGTAATGTTGAATGGCTATAATTAATAGGGAAAATTGAGGGAAAATGCACCAGCAGGACAAATTAAAAACGTTGTAAATATGTTTAGTTATTGTTGTAATAACTGCCTGTTTTTGCAAAGAGTTTCATGGCCGGTAAAAAATTTTTGGCCGGTAAATTTGATCATGTCACCGGCCATTGGCAGGTGTGGCAAAAAGTTAGTTTTAGGCCCTGAGTGTAGGTGATAGTTAACACAGTTAGGGTTGACAAGCTGGCATGAAATAATCTTTTCTTCTCTATTGTGACATATCCAAATGAAACTGCTACTCAAATGAGACGCCAGTTTTCTGTGGGACTTGATGTTGTCCATTGGGAATAGATTGCTGTGATCTCGTGTGAGGCAGGCTGCTGGAGCGATTATAGTCAAGTTATTGTGGATTATTGTCATATTATAGAGATGTTGTTGTCTAATTCTCTCAGAAATGTCTCCCTATTGACCATTGAAGACCTGTATGGCTCATTTGTGTGTGGCGTGAGATATGATGAGGTTTGATATGAATTCTTCACCCTTCCTCCGTCTCTTTCACCTCCTCTCAGGTACATCGATAAGTCTGCTGAGGAGCTGGATGAGGAGGTGGAGTACGATATAGACGAGGAAGACTACATCTGGCTGGACATCATGAATGACAAGCGGCGCGCTGACGGGGTGGTGCCCATCCCTCAGGAGGTCTTTGAGTACCTGATGGATCGCCTGGAGAAGGAGTCCTACTTTGAGAGTCACAACAAGGTGAGCGAAGACAATTATTTTACTTTTTGAAACATCATGCTGGGGCGATATGTCCATTTTTGGTCTTGATAATGGTATATGTCATTTTTTATTTTGCTGGAAATAAGGCGGATGTGAAACCACAATTTTAACAATACTGATTCACAATCATGCTTATATTTGAGTTAGAAAAGTTATTCAGTCAAGAGCAGTGAATGATTCTTTTTTGTTTGATTAACATAAAACTGTTCACAATCACTTAAAGTTGAGTCAGTTTACACCAAAATGAAAATTCTGCCATTATTTACTCATTCTAAACTCTTTAATTTGACTTCATAACACAAATACACCACAAGATATTTTTTACTGAAACCTGAGAGATTTCCTCCATTGAAAGTCTATGTAACCAAAAATTTGATGCTTGTAGAAAGTTAATAAAGACGTTGTAAATAAGTGGTTTAACCCGAGTTTTCTGACACAATTGCTTTATAATATGAACAGATTTAATTTAGGATTTTATTAATTTATAAACATTGATCAATGCGCAAACTGCAGCTCAGATGTGCTTGCTTGACACACAAGAACCAATGAGGCTTGTATATACAGTATATGTGATGTGCTCAATATAGGTTTATATGTGAATAATTTAAATCTGTTCATCATATAAAGTGAGAAGTCTTGGATTAAAGCACTTGATTCATATGGATCATGACCTTTCTGAAGTGTCAAAGTATTCGTTACATGGACGTTCAATGCAATTTTGGAGTGAACTATCCCTTTAAAGGGGTCATGACGTGAGAAATCAAATTAGCCTTGATCTTTTGCCATATAAGAGGTCTTTGTAGCATTAAAACATCCTTTCATAGCTTAAAACCTCCTCCTCATTATAAACAGAGCATTTATTTAATCAAGCTCCAAAAACGGCTCGTTTTGGATCTGAGGTGCAAGATGACATCACAGGGGCACAAACATTTGCATAAACTCCGCCTCCAGAGCAAGACATCGACATAGGCCCTGCCCACCGACCCTTACAAACAGCCTGTTTCAGAGAATGAGGGTTGAAAATAATCATTTTTACACATTTTTTTTTTTTTGTGCAAAAAACTTTATTAACATTATAAGTAAACCTCAAGGAACATATTAAGATAATTAAAAAAAAAAATCCATGTCATGACCCCTTTAAGACATAATCCACTGCATTTACATGAATACTTGCCAAGATGGGCATTTTAACACAATTCTGTGTTTATCTGACCATGCAAGTGCAATAAGACGCGAGTGACAAAGAGCTCAATTCATCACTTACACTGTGACAGATTGTTTCATGTGTTCCAGAATGTATACATGTTGTCACATTTGTACCGGTATATCGCCCACCCTAACCCTAATCATGCGTTTATTGAACTTAAAAAAAAAACTTACCTGGCTGTGAGTGAGCTTGTGCTTATAGGGAGCAGTGAAAGCCACGCTGGATTTATAACACAAGACAAAACGAGAGTGAAATGGAATGTGGCACAACAATAGTTTTTTCTCAATTATCTTGTGTTCATAATCGTTGGAAGTCAAAATCGTAATTGAAATTAAAATTTGATTAATGCAGCTGCAAGATTAATTTTGAACAAGCTGAAAATAATGCATGTCACACATCCGTTCTTCAATCTGCACTGGCTACCAATAGCTGCTCGCATAAAATTCAAGGCATTAATGTTTGTCTACAAAACCACCACTGGCTCTGCACCCCTTTACCTAAATTCATTACTTCAGATTTATGTGCCTCTAGAAGCTTGCGTTCTGCAAGTGAACGTTGCTTTATTGTTCATCCCAAAGAGGCACAAAATCACTTTCACAGACTTTTACATTAACTATTCCCTCCTGGTGGAATGACCTGCACAACTCAATCCCAGCAGCTGAGTCCTTAGCCATCTTCAAGAAACGACTAAAAACACATCTCTTCCATCTTTATTTGACCCTCACTCTCTCTCTCTCTCTCTCTCTTCTCTCTCTCTCACTCACTCACTCACTCACTCACTCACTCACTCACTCACTCACTCACTCACTCACTCACACACGCGTGTGATTGACGATGCTCGTCCGCTCCTGCAGGGTGACCCCAGCTCTCTGATCGATGAAGATGCCGTGTGCTGCATCTGTAACGACGGTGAGTGTCAGAACAGCAACGTCATCCTGTTTTGTGACATGTGTAACCTGGCAGTGCATCAGGAGTGCTACGGCGTTCCCTAGAGAGAAGTGTGTGTGTGAGGGAGAGAGAGTGTGTGTGTGTGTGCAGCAGGTACCGATTCTTAAAGAGCTAGGAAAGGCTGTGATCGTCTTGATCTGAGTCTTGCATATGGAGGGACTGTGATGGCATCCGCTGAATTTCATTACTTCACTTTTTTTCCTGCTTCGTTCTGGCATCGACTCGCATTAATGAACATTTACTCCAGAGGATGATGAGTCTTTAGATGTTGTGTTGAAGTCTTTTGAATGTGTGACTCCCCTTGAAATTGCTGTTACAAATATTAAAGGGTTAGTTCACCCAAAAATGAAAATTGTCATTAATTACTCACCCTCATGTCGTTCCAAACCCGTAAGGCCGCCATTCATCTTCAGAACACAAATTAAGATATTTTTGATGCATTCTGAAAGCTCTCTGACCCTCCCATAGACAGCAAGGATACTAACGCGATCGAGATCCAGAAACATAGCAAGGAGATCGGTAAAATAATCCATGTGACATCAGGGGTTCAACCGTAATATTACGAAGCTACGAGAATACTTTTTGTGTACAAAAGAAAAAAAATAATGACTTTATTCAACAATTTATCTCCTGGAACGGCGCGCTTCCGGCACTGAATGGAGTAAACGTGTTTTTTTTTATAGCTCTCCACGAGTCTATAATATTTGCTCTCAAAAAGTTGTTAACTTGACATTCTGAACAATGCCGTCAAAGCATAAGACAACTGAAAAATCGAATACAGAAGATGCGGGAGGCACGCATTAAGGCACGCATAATCAGCACAATGTTCATGAAGAGCCGCCGGCTAATGCTAATCAAACTAGCGCTGAAGCAACGGTGCCAACAAACACAGACATAATGGAAGCAATAGCGAAATTGAACGGATCCTTTGACATAAAGTTTGATGTCCTTTCATCTACCTTAACAGAGTTGAACATATCCATCGCTAACATTTCTTCCAGAGTGACCGTGACGGAAGAGACTGCAAAAGTTCACGAAACCCGCATCGAGTCACTTGAGAAACAGTGTGCACACCTGGAGGCCGAATGTGAAAAACTTAAGGAAAAAACCTGTGACTTAGAGTCAAGATCTCGACGACAAAACATTCGAATTGTCGGTATAAAAGAAGGCGCTGAAAATGGTAAACCTACTGAGTTTGTCACAAAGCTTCTGGCCAATATGCTGGGTGAGGAGAACTTTGACCGTTCAATTCAGATCGACAGGGCACACCGTTCGCCACAACCACTAAGAGATGGCCGCTCTCGGGCAATTATTGCCCGAATCCATCACTACCAAGTGAAAGAACAAATTTTGCGACTGGCAAGATCGAAACCTCTGCAATACGATGGCAAAGCGATACGTATTTTTCCAGATCTTGCCATTGACGTCTTGAAACAGAGACAGAAGTTCGACAACATATGAAAGAAATGCTGGGAGCATGAAGTGAGATGCGGATTTCGTTTTCCTTCCAAGTTCATCGTGACCGTGAGGGATAAAGAAACGAAGACCTTCGACTCACCCGAGGTTGCTGAAGCATATCTAAGAAGCGCGGTGGAGAACTGGTGAAATGTTGAAAACGCTACATTGGACAACGAAGTCAGAAAAGACTTGTGTGTATATAATTCTCTTTGATATATTGGAAAGACTGCAAGGTATCATTTTTGTTGTATTTTGTAAGATGAGTGGGGGGCTGTACTAACGGAAGAATGTCAAGTGGCATTGAGGGTGAGTTAAAAGATGCAAATGTTTTTTTTTCTGGGGTGAGCATCCATAATGTTCACATGGGATGCAGTTTTGGGGGGGCGGGTGTCTGTTCCGATTTACAAGGTTCGTAATGTTCAAGTTCATGGGAAGGTTACCTTTTTTGAGTTTGAGTTGGAAGGTTTAATGTGCAGCTTTTATTTAAAAGGGTCAGGCAGAACATATTTTTTTTTTACATACTGAGTAACGGAGTGAAGGTTCGGTGGCGGCACACTGAATTTATTAAGCTGGAACGTACGTGGACCTAACAGTCCAGTCAAAAGAGGAAAGGTTTATGCGCATCTTAAAAAATTGGGTGCGGAAATAGTTTTTAAGAATAGAGAGAACAAAGCCAAATTAAATGAAATTGACATACAAATAACAAATCTGGAGAGTGAATACAGATCAACTAGTTGTGAGACTACTTTAAAGAAAATGGTTGCACTGAGAAGTGAATATAACTCAATTCTTTCTAAGAAAGTGTTGAGACAATTTATGTATATCAGGCAAAGACAGTTTGAAATAGGTGATAAACCCCAAAAATTACTTGCGCACCAATTAAAGCACTCTCAAGCAACTCGTGCAATACATAAAATAAAATTGAATAATGGGAAGATAATTGTTGACCCCAAGGAAATTAATCGTTGCTTTGCTGATTTCTATAAAGAAGTCTATGACAGGGTTTTTAAAAAAGTGTCCTATATGTTCTGTCAAAGACCGAACAAGCGGCACTAATGATTGGGGGTGGAGATGGGGAGCGCGAAAAAAAACAACGTGTGTGTTGATGCGCGGCCTAGAGACCTGAGCGGGACAGTTTTCTTAAAGGGTTAGTTCACCGCAAAATGAAAATTATGCTGTGTTTCACTCACCCCTGAAGCATCCTAGGTGTATATGACTTTCTTCTTTCAGACGAATCCAGTCGGAGTTATATTAAAAATTGTCTTTGATCTTTCAAGCTCTATCGTTGCACTC
>NW_015556097.1:213318-221224 GCF_001515605.1 Sinocyclocheilus anshuiensis | reverse complement strand
CTTATTTTATTATTTACTATTTACTTGTCTTTTTTAGTTAAAATAAGGCCATGTTCACACGTACACGTGTATTTTTATAAACTGAGTTTTTCCTTCTTCCGTTTAAAAAAAAAATCTCCGTCCACATGAAAACGCAAACGCGTGGTCCATGAGAAATAGTCCTGCCACCTCAGCTGGAAAAAATCCTAGAGGAAACACTGCATGCATTTAATAAAATTAGAAACGTGCATTTACAAAGGTATAAAGAAAATGCCCCTGAAATCACTTTGAGTCAAATATCAGCTCGTATCCGCACATCAGGGAGCCGCTATCAATATGCGGGGCATTGAAATCGCATTTGAATAAGCGCTTGCTGTTCACTTTCGGTTTCGTGATCACGCGCACTCTGTGTAAAGGGAGCACTTACAGTGTGTGCATAATTATGCACGTTGATATTCTGATCATTTTTTTCCAAGCACATTTTACCAATTCAAAGTGGAGCGAAACTACAAAAATAAAACCAAGTAACATCTTGTCCGTTACATACCCCTCCCTTTGGTGTCAAAATTTGACACATGGCAAATTTTTAAGTTTTGGGTATGGTAACTGTCAATCTGGGTAGGATCAGACAACATTGACACCTTGTAATTTACTGGACCTAGCTTTTTGACTACTTTAGCTGGCCCTCGCCATTTTGGGGAAATTTTAGCCATGAAACCATCATCTGCACGAGATAGAGGATGAGTACGCACCCAAACTATATCACCCTCCTGGAAGTCTTGGGTTCTTCTCTTGAGGTTGTAATACTTTTTCTGTTTAGTTTGTGCTTTCTCAACATTTTCTCTGACAGATTCGTACAGTAGTTTCTGGCGATCAATGATACTGTAGCTTGGTTGATCTGGCAGATTCTGTAAAGCTCTTTGTAGTGGTCCTTTCAATTGACGTCCAAGGGCTACTTCAGCGGGTGAAAAACCTGTGCTTTCATGCCATGCTGTATTCAAAGCAAATCTAAATTCGCAGATCCATTGATCCCAAGTACGGTGATTATTGTCAACATATGATGCAATCATGGTTTTTAGATTTCGATTGATGCGTTCAGTCAGGTTTGATTGTGGATGATAAGCAGTAGTGAGTTTTTGGGTTACCTGCCACTGCTTGCATAACTGATCCAGGAGGTTTGAGGTGAATTGAGTGCCTCTTTCAGAAACAATGAAGGCTGGTGTTCCCCACCTTGTAAATATCTCTTCGATGAGAATACGAACGATGGAGGTAGATTTGGCCGATCTCATGGGGAAGACCTCTACCCACTTCGAGAAATAGTCTACCACAACTAGAAGATATTCATTTTGATGGGTACTCCGTGGGAACGGTCCCATAATGTCCATGCCGAGCATGTATCCGGGCTCAACGATGGGCACGCTTTGGAGACCTCCTGCTGGCTTCAGGTTTGTGGGCTTATGCTGCTGACATTTTCCACACTGTTTGCAGTGTTGCCATACGTCAGTATGCATGAAAGGCCAATAAGCAAATTCTAAAAGTCTCAGAGTTTTAAATTTGCCTATAAGTTGAGAGTGACTCTTGAAGGACCAGCACCACATCCTCTTGTACCACTGTTTGAAGAATTGATCTTCCAGAATCCGGCAGGAAGTTTTAGGAGCTAATTTTTGTCAGTTTCTGCAAGACAGACTTTTCAGGATAGGCGATGGACTAAAAATTAGCTCCCAAAACTTATTGCAACATGGCGCTAAGGAGAAAATGTAGAACTTGAAAAATTGGAAAAACAGCTTAGTGAAAAGCGTTTACAGTTTAAAAGCAAATAGAAAAGATCTTTGGCTTTTACCGTGATCTCTTGGCACTCTGGGTCTTTATTCTGTTCAGCAGCAATCTGCGACAAGTCCGTTGGCAGGTCACAAGTGAGCTGGTGTGTGCATCAGGATGGCCGTTGGTTCAGCTGCATGTGTCCGTGACAAAACATCAGGTACCACATTACATTGTACTTTTCTGTAACGAACTGTGAAGTGATAGCCTTGAAGTCTGATAGTCCATCTTTCCAACCTAGACGAAGGTTTTGGGTGCTGGAAAAGCCAAACCAAAGAAGCATGGTCCGTGACTACCTCAAATGCTCTGCCTTCAAGATAATGATGCCATTTTTCCACCGCCCAGACTACCGCTAGACATTCCTTCTCTGATGCCGAATATGACCTCTCAGCACCTCTCAGCAATCTGGATGCATAAGCGATCACTTTCTCTTGTCCATCCACTTCCTGTGTCAGCACTGCTCCTAAACCAACGTCGCTGGCGTCTGTTTGCACTTTAAAAGAAGAATCAAAATTGGGTGTATTTAACACAGGGGCTTTGGTCAGATCATCTTTGAGGAGTTCAAACGATCTCTGGCACTCGTCGGTCCACATCCATTTAGCTCCTTTTTTCTTTAGTGCATGTAAGGGTGCTGCTTTAGTGGAGAAATCTGAAATGAAACGATGGTACCAAGCCGCAAGACCTAGGAACCGTTGTAATTCTTTTATGGAAGTTGGTGTGGGGAATGATTTGACCGCATCAACCTTGTCAGAATTCACTTTGACTCCGTCAGCAGTGATTGTGTGACCTAAGTAGTCCAGTGATGAACAGATGAATTTGCATTTCTTGAGATTGAGAGTGAGACCGGCGTTGTGCAGACTGTTGAATACTTGTTTGAGATGTTGCAGGTGTGCTTGGATGTCTGGTGAGTACACAATGATGTCGTCTATGTATACCATACAACACCTGTTTTTGTGCTCGCTGAGAACTTGTTCCATCAAACGTTGGAAAGAGGCAGCTGCATTTTTAAGGCCAAAGGGAAGACACAAATTCATATAACCCTGATGCGGTTATGAATGCAGTCTTCTCCACACTTGCAGGATCCATCTCTACTTGCCAGTAGCCACTCTTCAAATCTAAAGTGCTAAACACCTTGGCTCCTTGTAAAGAATCCAGTATATCTGTAATCTGGGGCATCGGATGTGCATCAAGGTGAGTTTTAGAATTAAGACCACGATAATCAATGCACAATCGAGATCCACCATCCTTCTTATCTACTACCACAACAGGTGAGGCCCATGGTGAACTGGAAGGTCTAATGATTTTTTGTTGAAGTAGTTCCTTGATTTGTTCTTCAATAAAATCATTCCTGACTCTTGAGACTCGGTAAGGTCTCTTTCTCAAGGGAAGTTCATCAACTGTCTTGATTTCATGTTTGATGCAATTTGTACGTCCTAACTTGTGAGTGCAAACTGATGACCAGTCATGCATGAGAGATTTTAACTGATTCATTACCTTGAGTGAGGCATGAGAATTTTTCACCGCTTGTTCGATGAGCTTCAAGTCTTCCTTACTGGAGATCAATTCGACACCACCTTGTGCAGCATAAAACTGGATGGCAGCGTTCTCATGAAGTTCATTAAAACAAATGGGGTGACTGGAGTTGGAATCAGGTAAGTAAATACGTGAGGAATTAAAATCAATGGTTACTTTGGCTTCTTTTAGAAAATCCAGTCCCAGGATGACAGGAACAGCCAAGTCTTCATTCATCACGTAGAATGTGACAGCAAGTTTCACTCCATATATTTCACATTCCCAGAGAACCCTTCCCTGAGATCTCTGACTCTGACCATTAGCGAGCAAAAAAGTTTGGGTACTTTTGGTCAGATGCTCATAATTTCTTCTCAACCTCTGCCACACTTTCTGCTGCAGCAAAGAGAAGGTGCTTCCTGTGTCGATTACAGCATTAAAGAAAGAGTGATTTACAATTATTGGAGTTTGCAGCACACTATTATATTGAGAGCTGAAAGTTGGATCAATGAGCATGAGGTGATTTTGTTGCCCTCTTCCAGTGGACAATTTCTTCCTCTGTTCCTCATCTTTTCCTTGATTCCATCTCTTTTTATTTTCCACCCAATCCTTTTCTATTTGAGTACCGAGACAGACCAGATGATCAATCATCTTCACAGTTCCCCTTAATAGCGAAGCCAATCGAGGGTTGCAGTTTCTTAAAGTCGCTTGAACAATCTCGGCTTCAGACATTTTAGAATGATTTTTCAGGCACAGTGCTCTGTAATTAAAGGCGAAGTCTCTAATGTTCTCATTAACACCTTGACGATAGTTTGCTAATTTTTGGGCAGCAACTTCTTTATGATCTTCGTTTAAAAATGAAAAGAGAAACTTTTCTTTGAAAGAGGACCAGTCGCTAATGTTTTGTTTCTCCGCTCTCCACCAGCTCTTAGCAGTACCTTTCAGACTCACAGACAATGATGCTAACAGCTCTTCAGGATACAGAGGTCTCAGCTCATTATATTCTTCAAATCGATCAATGAAATCAATCGGGTCTTCAGAATCAAGATTACTGAAAGTAGGCAATTCAAGTTTAACTGGAGGATTAGGAGATGAAGAAAGATACGTTACTTGCTTTGTGCTGTTTTGTGTAGCTGGGTCAATCTTGGATGAGGTTTGAGACATCTTATGAGTAGTCAAAGTACTGGCATGCATGGGAGTAGACATGAGAGGTTTGAAGACTTTGAATTGTTGCTCTAGTTGTCAGTCTCAAATTCATATAACCCTGATGCGGTTATGAATGCAGTCTTCTCCACACTTGCAGGATCCATCTCTACTTGCCAGTAGCCACTCTTCAAATCTAAAGTGCTAAACACCTTGGCTCCTTGCAAAGAATCCAGTATATCTGTAATCTGGGGCATCGGATATGCATCAAGGTGAGTTTTAGAATTAAGACCACGATAATTAATGCACAACCGAGATCCACCATCCTTCTTATCTACTACCACAACAGGTGAGGCCCATGGTGAAGTGGAAAGTCTAATGATTTTTTGTTGAAGTAGTTCCTTGATTTGTTCTTCAATAAAATCAGTCTTGACTCTTGAGACTCGGTAAGGTCTCTTTCTCAAGGGAAGTTCATCAACTGTCTTTGTTTGATGTTTGATGCAATTTGTACGTCCTAACTTGTGAGTGCAAACTGATGACCAGTTATGCATGAGAACTGATTCATGATTCATTACCTTGAGTGAGGCATGAGAATTTTTCACTGCTTGTTCGATGAGCTTCAAGTCTTCCTTACTGGAGATCAATTCGACACCACCCTGTGCAGCATAAAACTGGATGGCAGCATTCTCATGAAGTTCATTAAAACAAATGGGGTGACTGGAGTTGGAATCAGTTAAGTAAATACGTGAGGAAATAAAATCAATGGTTACTTTGGCTTCTTTTAGAAAATCCAGTGCCAGGATGACAGGAACAGCCAAGTCTTCATTCATCACGTAGAATGTGACAGCAAGTTTCACTCCATATATTTCACATTCCCAGAGAACCCTTCCCTGAGATCTCTGACTCTGACCATTAGCGAGCAAAAAAGTTTGGGTACTTTTGGTCAGATGCTCATAATTTCTTCTCAACCTCTGCCACACTTTCTGCTGCAGCAAAGAGAAGGTGCTTCCTGTGTTAATTACAGCATTAAAGCAAGAGTGATGTACAATTATTGGAGTTTGCAGCACACTATTATATTGAGAGCTGAAAGTTGGATCAAGGAGCATGAGGTGATTTTGTTGCCCTCTTCCACTGGAAGATTTCTTCCTCTGTTCCTCATCTTTTCCTTGATTCCATCTCTTTTTATTTTCCACCCAATCCTTTTCTATTTGAGTACCGAGACAGACCAGATGATCAATCATCTTCACAGTTCCCCTTAATAGCGAAGCCAATCGAGGGTTGCAGTTTCTTAAAGTCGCTTGAACAATCTCTGCTTCAGACATTTTAGGATGATTCTTCAGGCACAGAGCTCTGTAATTAAAAGGCAAAGTCTCTAATGTTCTCATTAACTCGTTGTCGATAGTTTGCTAATTTTTGGGCAGCAACTTCTTTATGATCTTCGTTTAAAAATGAAAAGAGAAACTTTTCTTTGAAAGAGGACCAGTCGCTAATGTTTTGTCTCTCCGCTCTCCACCAGCTCTTAGCAGTACCTTTCAGACTCACAGACAATGATGCTAACAGCTCTTCAGGATACAGAGGTCTCAGCTCATTATATTCTTCAAATCGATCAATGAAATCAATCGGGTCTTCAGAATCAAGATTACTGAAAGTAGGCAATTCAAGTTTAACTGGAGGATTAGGAGATGAAGAAATAAATTACTTGCTTTGTGCTGTTTTGTGTAGCTGGGTCAATCTTGGATGAGGTTTGAGACATCTTATGAGTAGTTGAAGTACTGGCATGCATGGGAGTAGACATGAGATGTTTGAAGGCTTTGATTTGTTGCTCTAGTTGTCGGTCTCGACGCTTTAAGCAATCCACAATACTTTGGCTCATATCGTCGATTCTGGAATGGAACAGCTGCTTAACGCATTCTAACTCTCTTTGCAAACAATAGTTAATTCTGTCTTCACATGCTTTCAACTTTGCACTCATAGTTTCTGTGGTAACCAGTCTACTGACACGATGCTCAAGATAACCAAGATGCTCCTCAATGCTACACATACGCTGATCAGCTTCTTCATTGTTGAATTGCAGCCGGTCTTCATGAAACTCAAGTGGTGGAGGAGGTAATGGCAAGTCGTCGGGTTTAGAATTATGGTCACATATCTGATCAGTGGACATCTCTCTACATTCCCTCTCTTCCTCAGAATCTAAATATAACTCACGGAAGGTATCAATGAGATTAACTACAGGGTCTCTGCGCTGAACGAAAGCTTCGTCTGAGAAATCAGTGAGGGGTGCATCCTCTTCCATTGCAGATGATGGTTTATAATATTTGTTTGTGAAGAGTGATCAGTACAGTCAAAATTTATATTTTTAATAAAAGGGACTCTGTAAAGTTCAATTCAGTCAGTCCCTGTTCAGGCACCAATCTGTAACACCTCGTTTCTTTAAAGCTGTTACTCTGAGGGGTTCAACAGATTTTTAACATGTACTGATTAAAATACTCTTCACAAAACACAAATGATCTTTGAATCCTCATTTATTCTTCCCACAAGTGTATATATACAGGTGCAAAAACCAACGAATAAACCATAATCAATTTAAATGCACTTTGTCTTTTAACTGAGTCAATGAGTTGAAATAAACGTATCGTTCCATGTACAGTTGAAGTACGAGAATTGATGAGTGATGAGATGACGTTTTAATCCACAAAGTTATTTGAGTGCGATGCAATGTTAGTAGTCCTATAACCCACAGTGTCGTTGGTATTCGGCGTGTTGCTGTCCTGTGTGCCGCGTTGGATGAATCCACACCTCGTACCCAGAGGTGATTTAAGATGCATCCAGTCAATTACACACGAAGAAAGCAATCATTTGTAGAATAGACAAGTGTAGACATAGATACATAATATCCTTTCTAAAAAGAAAGCAAATGGCTGACATCAGTAACTTCAATATACAGACATGTTGTCAGGTAAATAAACCAAACCATACTCACAGCTGAGCAGAAACTCAAGGACTTTCAAAGAGCAAGCAGGTAGCATGAGTTCAACCAAACGGTTTCCCTCTACCATACGAACTGACTTACTCTATGGTGATCGGGCTTATATGTCCGGTTACCTCCAGGCAATAGCGCCCTCAAACCGCTCCTAGTGGTACTACATATGACCCAAATACGTCACACTATGAAATCAACAAAGGAAGTGGAGTGAAACTACAATAATAAAACCAAGTAACATTTTGTCCGTTACAAAATAGAAAGTCCTATTTTTTTACATTTCTTTTCTTAATATTTTTTTGCAGATTTGCACATGTACAAGGTTTAAAATGCTCATAAAATATTTTCAAAAAATACTGACGTTTTGAGCAGCTGCATGTTTGATCTGCATTCCTAGGTCAAATATGAAAAAATGGGATTTACAATAAAAAGTAATTTACAAAATTATTTTGACTTGAGTTTATTTATTAATGAGTA